>NW_006408519.1:12571293-12573716 GCF_000296735.1 Chrysochloris asiatica | reverse complement strand
ATTTGCTCAGCATACAGGTTGAATAAGTATGGTGAAAGAATACAACCTTGTCGCACACCTTTTTGAATTTTAAACCATTCAGTGTTTCCCATATTCTGTTCAAACAACTGCTTCTTGGTCCACGTACAAAGTCCTCATGAGAACAATTAAGTACTTACTCATTACTGCATGTAAAATGCCAACAGTGAGTGTTATTCACTGGCCCCCCAAATTAAGAGGTCTGGCACTGAACCCCACCTCTGGGGTGATTGTCATCATCCTCATACATGTCTCCATTGTAATGGCACCATCTTTCCTGTTTAGGATCAAAGTCCACCAGTTCTACCTGATCCATGTCCTCAGTGTCTTATACTTCCTTCCTCTAAGGTAGGAGTTTTTCCAGCAAAGAGTTTATCAGGAGAGAGAAAACCATTCTCAGGAAAGTTTACCTTAAATTCGGTGATTAAGCACCCCTTTTCATATGGTCTACTATAAATTGTCATACCTTCATTTAGCACACATTTGATATCTTCATGCTTGCCAATCTGACCTGGATGAGAGGTGATGACTATGGTTTGGTTGTCAAGAGTGGATATTGGCTTTTGGAAGCCACACAATGCTTCAACCAGCTATATGTCCATACACATGAAAAGGTCTTCGCCCATCTAGAATAAACAGCATGGTCCTTTCTGATCTAAAACAATGATTATATCACCTGGCTCCAGTCCTGGCTCTTGGTCTCCTTCACCATGGAATGTTACCTTCTGGCCATCTTTCATGCCTTTGTCAATATGAACTTCTAGAATCTTCTTCCCATTGCAATTTTAACATCTATCTTTAGGGCCATCGCCCTGGCACTCCATGCACACAGACTGAATTTGCTGGACCATTTCAAATCCTATCTGATGAATTCGTATTTGCATCCCAGTTCCTCATCAGTTAGGACAGCACTCTACTGCTCCTTTCTTACCACCTCGGCCTTTACATTTGTCACTAATCACATTCTCTTGCAGAGTCAGTTTTCTTGTTGCATCATTACATAAATCCTCTAATGTTCTGAGAGTTGATGCACAATGTTTTCCCCTCTCCTTTTTCTCTGCATCCTTCCACCACCTCCAAAAAGCATATCAAAGATGTCCATGGGGGAACCAAAACCACCACCTGCTGCACCCTCTTTGATGGCCTGATCTCCTTCTTTGTCATATAATTATCTTTTCTTTGCATCAGAGAACACTTCATAGGCTTGAGAAATCTGTTTAAACTTCTTGCCTTCATTAGGATTCTTATCAGGATGGTACTTCAAAGCCAGTTTCCTGTAAGCTTTTTTCAACTCTTTCTGGGTGGCATTGGGTTTGACCCCCAAAACATCATAGCAACTGGTTTCTTTCACCATTTTCTATAGCCATTGAGTGGGCTGAGGCCAGTGTGGGGAAGTGGGAAGGAGAGCATCACTTGTGCGCAGTTCCAGCAGCTGCCGCTCCTCTGTCTCTCATGAAATGTTCTGGAAAGTCTGAATTTTACCTTTTAAAAATGCTTATTTTTATAAGAGTTTCAAAATTAAATAAAGTAATGAGTTAAATGAGTCGAAACAATATGGTTCCGTTGGACAGACAAGATGGCGGAGAAGGTGGAAGTGCAGTAAGGAGCTCTGTCAGCAACAACACAGAATACAGGACCAAGCAGGCTCAGGGGGTGGTCCCAGAACTCTGAACCATACATAAAGGAATATTTAGAAGGTTGGAAGGATTACAGCTAGGAGAATTTGTAGCAGAAGCAAGAGATCCATTGCTTTATAATTCAAGATGCTCAGCTGCTTCAGGAGCTGCCATCTTGGATGAGACCAAGTGGGAGAAAGATCAGAGCAGTCATAGATGTCTGACAGAACCGGGAGATAAAGGTGTGGACATTCTTTTATTTTGGTATCTGTTCATTGATCCCTTGCTGTCAGCATACCTCCATTCTGGTGACTATAAGGGTGTCTGAGCTAGTGGGCACCCCAGCTCTACCCTTGGAGGGTTCTACTTTGCATGCGCACATATCTCCTTGAAATTTAAAGAGACAGTTTCCACTTAAAACCAAACAGCCACAGCCAGCCCTGAACTGTTTATAACTAGAAAAAAAGGCCTGAATGGGGAGTGTGGAGCAGGACAAGCAGACAAAAAAGGAAATATGCCAAAAATTAAATCTAAGTTACATCACAACGACCAACAATGGCATCTTGAAATTTCTCAAGAATAAGAGTGAAAAGGGAAGCCCATTTCCTGATCACATCTACCTGGAGCAATCAGAAAGCATAAAAAAAAATACCAAAATACACACCCATCTAAGTATTAAGGCCACAGATAACTCCTGAATATGCCCCCAAAACAGAAGCAGATGACCATATCTGCACATGTCCAGAAACGAGATAAAGTGACTGAGGCAAATGAGCTGGAAGTAGACCT
>NW_006408519.1:12551381-12571193 GCF_000296735.1 Chrysochloris asiatica | reverse complement strand
TTTGTTTGTTTGTTTTTGAAAAAGCTAAAGTGGATAGATAGAAATACTGTTAACTGATGATACATGGAGGGGATTATAATCATTGTAATGAGACAAGGTATATGATATATTGAATGTAAAACTGATGATATGCCCTGTAAACTTTCACTCAATCCGCAATAAAAACCTTTAAAAAATAACCCAATATGGTTCCTACATATATAAATTCTTAATCATAAATAAATGAGTAGTTGTTCTTAGTTCTACTGTATATTAGTTATTTGAGCGAAATGTTTCAAAGCCTTTATTTCCTGATACAAAATTCAGGAATAATAATCCTGCCTGATGGGTTTATTGTAAGGATTAATGATAATTTTTTAAACCCCTTAAAACAGTATTTTGAACAAAATAGGATTACAGTAATTATCTGCTTGAATTTCTAGATTTAGTGTACAAAAAGAGTAAATTATTACCATAAAATGTTTTTGGGAATGCAATTTCTAAACTGGGGAATTAAATTATTTAAATTTATCTGGATTTTGTGAAAAATGCATCTTTTCCCTCAGCAACAGATATGCAGGGAAGTATATGCACATTTTTAATTGCATGTCCTCTTGTTTGTTTTTTCCCCTCCTACTGAGTTCCTATTATTTTCAATTTGATTTCCCTATGTTTAAAAGATTGCAAGTATAAAGCCATAAGCATAGAATCCAACCTAGAAAACCAGAATCCCAACACTAATTGAGATAATTTTGAGAGGATCTCAGCAAAGTCTCTCTTCTTCATTCCAGATCAGTTGAACACCATTTGTTATTTGTTATTTTCATAATTCTAAATGAACTACCTAATTTTGGCAATACAGGATAAATTAACTCAATCCAGATAAGTTATTTGAACATCATTCATATAAGCAAATTGCCTCTGGCTCAATGGCAGTAATAGAAAGATTCAATAAAGCAAAAGCTCAGAAGTGAGTTCTAGACACACTCCTACTTTCTCTAGTACCAAAGAAGTCATTTTTACTGTGTCCCAGTTTCTTTAGATTAAGTGGAAATTAAATTTCTAAATTTGGAAGAATAGTAAATAAATTAACATGACACTTTCTAAAATTAAACTTGTGGGTTGTCTCCAGTTTGCATGGTCCTGTCAAATTTGATGTTTGTTGACATATCATGCACAAAGAAAAATATGTTCTAATCAATCAATAAATCATTGCTTATCATAAACCTACTCCATGCTCGAAACAGAAATAGAAATCAGTTCAAACAAAAAGTCAACATAAGATCTGATGACTCTTCCAAAAGCATATATGCAAACATATGTAGATTTTAAAAGCAAAAAAGAGTAATTTTCCCCCTCAACCCCTCAAAAAAAATCATTGTGTATTGAGTTGATTGTGACTCATAGTATCCCTATGTTGTTGTTAAGTGCCACTGGATCAGTTTCAACTGATATCGACCCTGTACAGGGTTTCCAATGAGTGGCTGGTGAATTTGAACTGCCGACCTTGCAGTTAACAGCCCAGTACTTGTCCTAGAGCCCCAGAGTAAAACTTACCCATAGAGTTTTCAAAGCTGCAGATCTTTCCAGGAGTAGACAGTCTCATCTCTCGCCCAGGAGTAGACAGTCTCATCTCTCGCCCCTGGTGAGGCTAGTAATTTAAAATCACTGACCTTTCAGTTAGCAACAAATCACTCAACTGTACTGCCAAGCAAAAAAATCCAATCCACTTCCATCAAGTAGAATCCAACTCATAGTGACTCTATAGAACAGAGTCGAACTGCTCACTAGAGTGTCGGATACTATAAATCTTTAAATAGCAAACTGACATATCTTTCTCTAACAGAGAAAACTGTGGAATGTCTAGTTCAAACTGCAAACCTTTTGGTTTATAACCAAGTGCTTGAACCACTGAATCACAGAACCATGGATAAGTTAAGTTAAGAAAGTTAAGTTCTGCACACATTAAAATACAAATTTATCCAGCAAAGAAGAAAAGAATAAAAACATTAATTCTGTAGCTAGAATAACTTCACCACATCTACTTTTCTTTGTAAGGATAGGTTTCTGTAGTTACAAAAGTAAACTGAAGGTTTCTTGAGCATAACATATTTTCATAATAGATCATTTTAAGAACTATGAATAACTTGTGACAGGAAAAAAGCCCAGTAACTTCATATTTAAGCATGATTATTGAAAGAACATTTTATATAATTAGCTTCAAATTTTCTGGGACACTTAACATATTTCATACAGGTAAGATAAAAACTAAAATTATCTTGAAAACTAGTGACTTGGGCCATTGTTCAAATAAAATAAAATAAAGGTGGTTCCCTCATGATAGATATTATGAACTAATTAAGAAAGTGAATTCTGTGTAATTGCCAAGATAAAAAAAAAAAAAAACATTATATTTCGCACACTATTATAATATCAATCCGAATGAACCCATGTCAAGAACTTTTGTTCTTTATACTATGTTAGCAGGAGCCTAGCCACTATGCTAGAAATAGAAGGCCTTTTTTCATTATTGTGAAAGTAAGGCAATAAAAGTCTTGTTTACAGTGCAATTACTATGAGGTGACAATGACTTATGTATTAGTCAATAAGGTAATACTCATTCAGTCTAAGGGTTTGTCTTTAGAGATAACCTGTATAAATGGGACTGGTCCCTAATTCAAGATCAAATTTGGTTTATTGATGAAATTTTGCTTATATCTCCTAGAGAGTGAATTGGTAAATTTTATCATTCAATTGCTTGTCTAGCCCCTTAACAGTACCTAGTTTACCACTGACAACATGACTTGATTAGCAATTCCAAGCATACATCATTTTTTAAAGTGCCATTAAAGTCCCTCCCTTTCAATGGAAATGTGGAATGTTAGAACAATTGCAAAAAGTGCCATTTGCAATTAAACCTCTAAAAACATTTCTATGGGTAGGGGTTGTCATTTCTACAATAACTGAATTGACTAACATTTAAAGGTTTAAAAATGCATTTGTGCAAAAGAGACATTTTGAAGACCTTGTAAATTAAAGTTTTATGGCATGTTAATGAAGATGATTTTTATTGCTGCAAGCAGGTTCTTCTGCATAAGCATTTGTTGTGACTAAACAAGGTTTTGTATGCATTATCTTATGTAATCCTCAAATGTGTTATATATACTACTTAATGGGAAAAGTTTTAAAAAATGTACACCTTTTAAGTTGTCTGTATTTGATTCTAAGTGTACTGATTTCATATTCTGTAATAAATTGGCTTCAAAGTGACTTTAATTGGTTTGTTTTATGTTTGTTTAAGAGACTATTTGTTGTTAATGATTGTCATAATACGACTTCACATATATGAGATTTATGTTTTATGTTGAAATATATACATCTCAGTGAAAGGAATTATTTGAACATGTTGAATATATACTTGGAAATATTTTATTGTTCAGATGTATCAAATGTTATAAATAGTAAAGTTGTTTAAGTCGAAACATACTTTAAAAGTCTTATTCAGTTTTTCATAGTAAAATTTTATGACTTTACTTTTAATATATCAGATTTATACTACTGTATATGGAGTCCTGGTGTGGCGCTGTGGGTTAATGTGCCAGGCAGCACTCCTTCTGGTAGCATAGTGGTTACGAATTGGGCTGCCAACCTCAAGGTCAGCAGTTCGAAACTACCAACTATTCTGTGGGCAAAAGAAGAGGCTTTCTGCTCTCGTGAAGATTTACAGCCTCAGAAATCCTGTACAGGGTCCATATGAGTAGGGACTGACTCCCCGGCACATAACTACCACCACCATAAGTGATTCAGCAATATTTAAAAATCATATCTTACATGAAAATCCCATCGCTTGTCAGTTTTTCATACCGTGGTGGCATTCATGTTCCTGTGATGCTCGAAGCTATGCCACTGGTATTTCAAATATTAAAAAAAAATTTTTTTCAATCCATTGTGGACAGACTTCAGTGGAGCATACATCCTTGGAAACACTAGGAAGTCATCTACTTCTAAAAATTGGTTAATGGAAACCGTATATACTACAACAGAACTTTGTCCAAATTGCTTACTTTAGATAGGTCGTTAGGATAGATCAATGCCCAGGGTTTTTCAGAATGGTAAAAATAAAAAGGTTTTAATTTAAATCTAGCAGCATTTTCTCTAAGTACTAGCATAATTTTGTCTATAAATGCCTTGAAACCAAACAATGACTTCCTCTCTGTAAACCAAGCAATGACATCCCCTCTCTGTGAATATATGTCTATTCTGACATTCTTTTTCTAAATAAGTTTATTTTGTCTATGTTGAAAATTTTTTCAACTTGTCCAGCTCATCTTTGAATTTTTTGGCAGGAATTCCTACTTCTCCATTTGTATGCACATTTTGTAATCGAAAAAAAAAGGAGGTCATGAGTGCAGTTTGTTGTAACTCAAATATGTCATGTTATATGGCACTATAGGATAAGCACTGGACTGCTAACCACAAGGTTGGTGGTTCAAACCCAGCAGCTGCTTCTTGCAACCCCTATATAGCATCACAATGATTTGGAACTGACTTGATAGCACTTAACAATATGTGTGCATTTTTGTATGTGATATGTATATATTTAGAAGACAAATGCTTATCAGATGTTATATGGTATCGCTATTTATGCACTTGAGCAATAGGTTAAATTAAATTGACAGAAAATTAAATGAGATATCAAGAAATTATCTTAAAAGTAAAATTTCCTTGACAGATATGTGTTTTTGCATTCATGTAGATAAACTATTTTTTTAACCAAAGAAGCTATCAATTGCAGCTGATATGTGAAATCGAAATACTTAACCAACCTTTCCAACATCTTGCTATATTAATTGGAACTCTTTCTATGCTATAATATACTAGACATGAAACAGAACATCAAAACATTAGATTAACTTCCAACTGGTGAATTAGATGATGAAGGGCACACTTGAAATTGAAAAGGATAAAATGACCAAGGGAAAATGTTACTGAAAATATAATAAAATAAAACCTGTGTAAGGAGCTCTGTGAGCGTAGTGGTTATGAATCGGGCTGCAAACCGCAAGGTCAGCAGTTCAAAACTACCAGCTGTTCCACGGAAGAAAGACGAGGCTTTCTGCTCCTGTAAAGATTTACAGCCTCGGAAACCCTGTACAGGGTCGCTATGAGTTGGAACCAACTCCACAGCACATAACACCAAGGTCTGTAGAAGAGTAGATAATAACGTTGAACCGTAAAGTCTCAAGAAATAAAATTTATCGTTTACATACAACTGTTTCTGTTCCTTAAAGATACTCTAAGAAACTGTCATAGCTATATTCCAGACAACAGGAATAATTGGGTTGTGAAGACAAAACTGCCATCTTCCTGAAAATAAACTTCCATGGAGCAGAGTTTCTTTAATTTGCCCACTGCACGTTTTCTTGCATCTTAGTGGCTAGAAGTTGGGCTCATGTCTCTCCTGTTGTTGTTATTGCAGAGTCGATTCCAACTCATAGTGACACTATACACAACAGAACAAAACACTGCCCAGTCCTGGGCCATCCTCAACAATTTTCTTACATTTTAGCCCATTGCTGCTGCCACTGTGTCAATCCATGTCATTGGATTTCACTGACCCTCTGGTGTGGCACTGTAGGGTAAGCACTGGACTAAAATGTTGGGTTGAACCGCAAGGTTGGAGGTTCAAACCCACCACTGCTCCTCAGAAACCCTACACAGGGTCACTATGAGTCAGAACTGATTCGATGACACTTAACAACAACAACAACTACTACTTTACTGAGCATAATGTGCTTCTCCAGGGACTTATTCCTCCTGATACCATGACCAAAATATGAACAACTAAGTCTCAACATCTTGGCTTCTAAGCAGCATTCTGGCTGTACTTCTTTCCAGAGAGATCTTTTTATTATTATTATTATTATTATTATGGCAGTCCATGGTATTTTAATATTCTTCTCCAACACCACACTTCAAATGCATAATTTCTTCTATGGTCTCCTTTATTCATTGTCCAATTATTACATGCTTATGAGGCTATTGAAAATACCCTGACTTGGGTCAGGCTACAAAGAATCATGGAAATGTGGTCATTTAGCTACCTCATTGCTACTTCCAAGAAAATGGGAATTCTATTCTAAATAAGGGGGCATGGTGGTTCTGTAGGATAAGCATTCAACTGCTAACCAGGTTGGCAGTTAGAAAGCACGCCACCTTCTTCAGAGAGAAAGATGAGGCTTTCTGCTTCTTGAAAGAATTACGGATTCAAAGGCCAACAAGAAGAACAAATTCTAAACAAGAGTCAGATTGTGGGTATTAGATGGTAAATTGAGAGTCAACAGACCTTTGAGCTACTCATCAGCTATGATATTTTTTGTCTGGTCCTTTTTGTATTCAGGACAAACAATAGCCTACCCTGAAGCTACATAGAGAAATAAAGTGACATTCAGCCTGGATACCATAAGTCTAATCATCATTCCTCCTCAGGTTGTCAGGCAGGAAATCTATACATAAGTCACATGGCCCCTGCAGTACTAACCTGAGTGGGAAATATATTTTCTGGTTTTCTTAAGGTTCTAACTAGGGTACGCGTAGGAAAGTCTCCATCTTTGCCTTGCGATTTTTCTATCTATGGAGGAACCTCTCACTATGTAACTGCTCTTATTTTCTGTGAGTAAATTACAAATGTTCAATTGCCAACATTTTGTAAGTCTCCTGTGTGTGGTTGGATCAAGCTAGATGGACATTAGTACCAACAGCAGCTCTCAGGTTACTGGCTGGGTCCTCATCCTAGTAGTCTTGTGACTGCTTGGGATCTTAGAATTGCCTTTGATACAATCTGCATACATTATAGTCTGCTGCAAATAATACTTCAAGTTATATTTGCCTTTGTTTTCTTTGTGGTTTGGGGTGTGTTTTGTACTTATTTTATTTCACCATATATTTGTTGTTGTTGTTAAGTGCCACCAAGTCAGTTCCAACTCATAGTGATCCCGTATAGGGTTTCTGAGGAGTGGCTGGTAAGTTTGAACCATCGACCTTGCGTTTCAAACTGACCATGAGGTTGAGTTCTTATCTTATGGCATCATACCAGGACTCCTTATTTTCTTTAAAGTTGATTGCGAAGCTCTTAGGCCAGTGACCTAGCTGCCAATAAAATGTGACAGAGGCATAGACACAGTACTGTAAGGGTAACTGGCACTACTGAATTGGTTTTACCCAATCTAGGCATTAGAGGATATGTTCTCCATTTACAAATGTGTGTGAAAAACAGGTAGGAGGGAAGCAAGTGTAAAAGCAGGGATATAGGTCTGTAAGATATGTCTATGGCCTAGGCAAGATACAACAATGTGTAACTGCACCTTTGTGATGGTAGAGAGAAGTACAAAGTTGATTCCTGCCAAAAACAACACTGTAATTCATTTGTAATTGTTTTTCTTTTCATTCCCCTATGTTGTAGCATTAATAGTTGTAACCGTACTGACATAGGATCCTCCTTGTTGTTGCTGTTGTTTTGTGTCAATCAGTTTCCACTCATAGCAACCCTGTATAGGGTTTCCAAGGAGAAGCTGGTGGGTTTTAAGCACCGATATAGCATTTGAAATTCAGGGGAAATTAAAATAAAACTTTAGTACCCTTTAAAGATCATCTTGCAATACATTATTTTGCTTCACAATTTCACGTGCCTACACAACTATCAACTTTAGGCAGCAGTCAGCTAGCTGACTCCTGAGCTAGGGGTGCCCTCATCATTACAGTAAGTATTCAACTTACACATCCTTATTTTTAAAAATACACATTGGAAAATTATTTATTAATCATTTACTGTTTTTTCTTTTCTTTATTTTTATTTTCCATTTAAACATGTTTTCTATCTTTTCCAAAGTGGAAAGGGTATAACCTGTTCTAGATATATTAAGAATAAGGACTAGGCTGAAGTCCTGAATTATGGTGCTATAGGCTAAACACTAGATGCAAGGTTGGTTTGAACCTCAAGGTCAGTGGTTTGAATCCACCAGCCACTCCTTGGAAACTCTATAACAGGGTCGCTATGAGTTGGGACCACCTAGGCTGCACTTAACAACATATTTCAAAGTACTCCAGTGTTCCTTTAGTGACTTTTACAAATTGAAAAGTAATTATGTCTTTAATCCTACTCTATTCTATGTGTGCTGAAGTCCTGATGTGGCACTGTGGGTTAATCTACTTAAGTCATTTGTACCTCAAGGTCAGTGGTTCGTGCTCACCAGTCACTCCTTGGAAACCCTGTACATGGTTGGTATGGGTCGGAACTGACTAGCCGGCACTTAACATTCTATGTGTACAGCACTGTGGAATAATGCACTGGACCGCAAGGCCATTTTGAATGCAAGGTTGGAAGTTCAAATTCACCAGCCGCTCCTCAGAAACCCTATATATGCTCACTATGAGTTGGAACCAACTGGATGGCTCTTAGCAATAGCAACAATTATTTGTGTAAATATGAGACAGAGAAAATAGCAAGGAAAATTTGGAATGTGCAAATTCACTCACATTCCTTCTGCTCTTGGTGAACCTGTTGCTCCTCTTTGAGTCAGCAACATTTATTTAATGTGGACTACTTCTTTTCTCATTGTGATCAGCACAGGTTCTCCAGTGATGGAGGAGGAAAGCCTTAACCAATCCGGTGCTTTCTTTTATTAAGCACAATCAGTTTAGTAAACTGTAGGCGTGTCTATGTGCATTGGAATAAAAGTATTATGTTTTGCATGAAATTAATACCTCTGTGCCTGGGCATTCTGTATATTTGCCAAGCATAGTTTGTATTCTGAAATGCTTTTAGCTTTTCCTGAAACAAATAAGGCCCTTAACCTAGAGCTTTTTTTCTTTGAACACCCTCTTAAGTGTTTACCTATACAATTTTATGAAGGTAAATGGACAGAGAAAAGTCCAAGGCACTGTATCATAGACACAAGTCTCAATAATCCGGTCACTAAAATTTTTCCTAGAATAATTACTTAAGAATAATTCTTAGAATAATTCACTTAATCATAGTACGATTTCAGCTTACCTAATGAAGTCCTGGTGTGGTTAATGTGCTGGACTGCAAATCAGTCTGAACTGCAAATTCAACAATTCAAGCTCACCAGCTGCTCCTCAGAAATCCTATATAGGGTTGCTATGGGTCAGAACTTACTCAATGGCACATAACAACAACAACATCAAGAAAAGAGCAAATAGCACCCAATTCTATGCTGGAATGGCCATATCTGAGTTGCTCACCAAGAGTTGATCTAAAAACTCTCCTACATTTTGATCAATTACAATGCCTTAATCAAAGAAAGAATAGATATTGCAGCAGTCAGCTGGACCCATTGTTCAGTTCAGAAATTTCCAGCTATCACAATTTAGTATGTAAAAATCAGTTCCATCTATTGGATGTAATTACTATACATATATTTTTATTCCACATACATCAAAATCACAGGATAGGAATGAAAATAATGTGAGCAGAGAAATAATTTCAATAAATTCCATCTACATAGTAAATTAAAATAATATTCTCTCTTCATTCTTGTGGGGACAGTATTACCTTGTATCAACATGAAAAATCACTAAACTATTAAATCTTATTTCCTTGTTGTTAGTTTTTATGTTTGTTCAGGATCTTGTATTGTGTTTGCTTTCTAAGTTCATTAATTGCCATTTTCTTTAACACCAAATATCTGCTGTTGTAGATTTCTGGTTTTGACAGCTATCATTTTAATGGAATTTACCAAGCCACAATTATTCGAGTCTCAGTTTATGGGCAGAGACTGGCACCTACTGGTTAAATAAATTCAATTCACAACTGGTATAAAAATTTCTGTCATAGACAGCAATATGTTGTCTTGGGAATACTGTGCGATTGTCTCCATTTTAATAATTAATATGAAGTAAATAATTATAAAAATATTATCTATACTCATATTACCTAGGTTAGATTTAATAGATTAAAATTTGCTAATGTCCACACATTTCAAGAAATTTAGTAAATTCAAACAGTTATACTTAGTTTTCCAATCTAAATAGAATAAATCTCTCTACATTCATTGTTGATAATAACTGTGTTCCAGATGACTGCATTGAGCCTTATGGATAAACATTACATAGAATAGTTCAAATAAACCTAATATGTTTGAAATTTAAAATACATTACCTCACAAAGCAGTTAGCTTCTTATTTTATATTACAAATCTTAGGATTTCTAAACCTAGAATAAATGACTATGAATCATAAATGTTATAACTATGATTTATGTAGTAAATACAAGGTGGTTGGTGACATTCAAGATGCTTGATTTTCTATCCTCCAAAATAGCTCTTCCACCTGTGGGATGTAGCACTATATCATCCTAGTTACACAAATTCCAAAACCTAAGAATCATCTTTAGTTTCATGCTTTCCATATGTTCTCTATCCAATTCATCAGCAAGTCCCCTTAGATTTCAATCCAAAGTATGTTTTATAGTTACTTACCACTTATTCTTTATTGCTATCCTATTCCAAGTGACTATTTTCTCATCTAGAATACTGGACTGTTACCCAAAGGCTTTCCATATGTTTCAACTCTAATGTTTAATTTTATTCTCAAGATGGCAGAGTGATTTTTAAAAATATGTAACCCCTTATTTAAGACCTCTGTTGTTGTTGTTGTTATGTGCCGTGGAGTCAATTCTGACTCAGCGAACCTGTACAGGGTTTCCGAGGCTGTAAATCTTTATGGGAGCAGAAAGCCTCATCGTTCTCCCACTGAAAAGCTGGTAGTTTCAAACTGCTGACCCTGAAATTAGCAGCCCAATTCGTAACAACTACACTACCAGAGCTCCCTATTTAAGACCTCTAGACACACTTAATTTGCTGTCATGAAAGTAACTTATTCAATAGGATAATTTTGAAAAGTTTAGATAATTTTATAATTTCATTTATGTTAAAACTGGCCAAGTTTATTACAATAATGCTATTGTGGTTAGGTGCTGTAGAGTCAGTTGCAACCCAAAGTGACACGATGCACAACAGAAAAATATTGTCCAGTCCTGTATCTTCCTCACAAAGATTGTTATGTTTCAGTCCAGACTGGCTGTCATTGTGTCAATAAATCTCATTGGGGGTCTTCCTCTTTTTCAGTGACCCTCCATTTTACCAAGCATGATGTCCTTCTCCAGGGACTGGTCCCTCCTGATAACATGTTCTAATTATGAGAGTTGAAATATCATCATTCTGGCTTTTATTGATCATTCTAGCTATACTTCTTCCAAGACAGATTTGTTTGTTCTTCTAGCAATGTATGGTAGTTTGAATATTTTTCTACAAAATCTTAATTCAAATGCATTGATTCTTGTATGGTCTTCTTTATTCACTGTTCAAATTCACATGCATATGAAGTCATCAAATATACCAAAGCATGGATCAGGCACACTTAGTCCTCAAAGTGATGCATTTTCTCTTTAATATGTGAAAGAAGTCTTTTGCAGCAGATTTTCCTAATGCAATATATCCTTTGATTTCTTGACTGCTGTGTCCATGAGTGTTGATTGTGGATCCAAGAAAACTGAAGCCTTTGACAATTTCAATCTTTCTCCTTTTATCATGATGTTATTTATTGGTCCAGTTGTTAGAATTTTTGTTTCTTTGCATTACATATCTCTGATCTTCATCACTAAGTATTATAAATCCTATTCACTTCAGTAAGCAAGGTTGCATTATCTGCATATTGCAGATTGTTAATGAGTCGTTCCCCAATCTTGATGCCATGTTTCTCTTCTTATAATACAGTTTCTCAGATCATTTGCTCAGCATGCAGAATGAATGTGGTGCTGTAGGATGAACACTGGACTTAGAACCACAAGGTCAGCAGTACAAACCCACCAGCTGCTCCTAGGAAACCCTACACAGGGTCTTGATGAGTCAGAATTGACAAGATGGCACTTGATAACAACAAGCAACATGCAGAATGAATAAGTATGGTAAAAGAATACAAGCTTGCACACACCTTTCCTGATTTGAATCATTCAGTATCCCCTTGTCCTGTTTGAATGTCTACGTCTTGGCCTATGTACAATTCCTCATGAGCACAATGAAGTGTCCTGAAATACCCATTGGACATAATGTTTATTCATAATTTGAAATGGTTTACACAGTTGAATACATTTATGTAGTCAATAAAGCACAAGTAAACCTCTTGCTAGTATTCTCTGCTTTCATCCAAGCTCCATCTGATGTCAGCAATGATATCCTTCATTCCACATCTTCTTTAGAATCCAGCTTGAATCTGTGGCAGTTCTCTTTCAAGGCAATATTGCAACTGTCCATGAATAATCTTCAGCTAAACTTTACTTGCATGTGATATTAATGATAATGTTCAATAATTTCCAAATTCTGTTGGGCCACCTCTTTTGGAATGGGCAAAGATATGAATCTTTTCTAATCAATTTGTCAGGTAACTGTCTTCCAAATTCCTTGGCATAAATAAGTGAGTGCTTCCAGTGTTTCATCAGTTTGTTGAAAGATTTCAACTTGCATTCCATCAATCCTGGAGCCTTGTTTTTCACCAGTGCCTTCAGTGCAGCTTGCACATCTTCCTACAATATCATCAGTTCTTGATCATGTGCTTTGTTTTGAAACGGTTAAACATTAAGCAATTCTTTTGGTATGTTTTGATTGTTTATTCCTTTCTTCTCCTTTTGATGTTTTTTTTTTACCATTCAACATTTTGCCCATAGAATCCTTCAAGACTTCAAGTTGTGGCTTGAATTTTTTCTTCAGTTCCTTCAGCTTCTAAAATGCTGAGGGTGATCTTCCCTTTTGATTTTCCATCTCCAGGTCTTTGCATATTTCATTATAATGCTTGACTTTGTCTTCTTGAACTGCCCTTTGAAATTTTCTGTTCAGCATCCATAACCAATGTTGGGTGTTAAGGTCTGATCCTTAAATCTTCTCCATTTCTTCTCATTTCTCCCAAGTGTTTTAGCTAGGAGTCCTGGTGTGGCATTGTGGGTTAATGTGATGGACTGCACGGTTGGTTTGAACAGCAAGGTCAGTGGTTCAAACTTACCAGTCACTCCTTGGAAACCCTATACAGGGTCACTATGACTTGGAACTGACTCAATGGCACTTGACAACAGCAGCAGCAAAGTTGTGGTGGTGCAATGACGAAACACTCAATTGCTAACCAAAAGGTCATGGTTCATACCACACTGCCACTCCCAAGAAGATAAACGTGGTTGTCTGCTTCTGTAAAAATTACAGCCTTGGAAACACAATGAGGCATTTCTTCTTGATCTTACAGGGTTACTATGAGTTAGAATCTATTCAAAAGTAATGGGTATAATTTAGGAATTTTGGGATGGTATCAGCTAAAAAATCAAACCCTGAGGGTGGTACCTGGCTCCTCCTCTTCTACATTTTTCCAGGAGCAGCAGCCAGGTGAGAGTCAGGTATATCAGTGCATATGCAAGGAGCTCCAGGAAAGGCTATGGATCCAAGAAAAGCTTCAAGAAGCCAAGGGAGCTTCAAGAAAGACTATGGATCCCAAGGCATGATGGAGGCTGAAGTTTGAGGTCTAGTATTGGAAAAGGACTGAGTACCGTGTACAGAGTAGGAAAATACTCCAAACTCTCCACCCCATTTCCCTGATAGGGAGGCTTCAGGAGAGATACCTGAAGAAAACCTCTGTTCAAGGCCCCTGAGAAAGAGACTCCCTATGGAGACATGCAGGCTGCTATTGTTGGGTATCATAGAGCCTGTTTTGACTCACAGCAACTTCAGTTTAACATAATGGAACCTAAGCTGACTCTTTATGAAGTGGATATTCCAGATCTTTCTTCTGCAAAGTAATTGGATGGGTTTGAACCACTGAACATTTCATTAGCAGTCTAGAACTTAACCATTACACAACCAGGTTCCTGTAAGAAATGCATGGTGGGGAGGAGGCAGCTATCTTGACCAGCATCATAACTGCCCTTAAACTCATGGTGAAGCCCAAGATCATCAAAAAGAGAACCAAGAAGTTCATCCGGCACCAATCAGATTGTTACGTCAAAATTAAGCATAACCAGACCAAGCCCAGACGTATTGACAACAGAGTGTGGAGAAGAATCAAGGGCCAGATCTTAATGGATGGTATGGGGGCAACAAGAAAACACAACACAAGTTTCCCAGTGGCTTCTGCAGCTTCCTGGCACACAATGTCAAGAAGCTGCAGGTGCTACTGATGTGCAACATTTACTGTGCAGAGATTGCCTCCAAAAACTGCAAAGCCATCGTGGAAAGAGCATTCACTCCAGCAGGCCATCAGAATCACCAATCCCAGTGCCAGGCAGTGCAGCAAAGAAAATGAATAGACAGCTCTTTTCAAGTGTTTTTTGTGCTAAATATAACCATGAAAGTGAAAAAAGAAAGAAAGAAAGTGGAAGGGAGGGGGCTAGCATCCTTGACTGACTCTTCAATGACTGTAGTGCATTGGTTTTCCACTAGATCTTATATAGAGTAGGTAGCTTTCTATTGTGGCTTGCCAGGTAAAACCATTGTTTCTTGTGCTCTAGCTCACACCTAAGTTTTTAGCCAGATTTAGGCTCCTAAAACCTACAATCTGAAGAATTATTTTCTTTCCTATTTTTATTCTAGGACTTTTATAGTTTCCAGTTTTATGTTCAGGCATATAATCCTTGTGAATTGAGTGAAGGTTTACAGACAAGATCATCAGCTTTGCATTACACAAATCATACACTTTGTTTCATCTCAGTGATTACAATCCTCTCCCTGAAACAACAGTTATCTTATTTCCTCCCTGTGGATCCCCATTTACAGCTTATATTTCACAAATGAACAAAGCAAATATATCTGATACATACAGATATTTTGTATGCATCAAAACAAAATATATATATTCATTTAAATGTCCAAAGGGCACATCCTGCAAACCAGCCTTTTTGCTTGTAGGCACACAGCCTTCTGCAATCCATGGGTTTAGAGCTGAAATATCTTTTTTTATTCTTTTATTTTCAATCTAATGTGTCTTTGAATCTAAAGTACATCTCTGGAAGACCGCATATAGTTGGATCTTTTGTGTTTCATTCATTGTGACAGCAACTCATGAATTCATGACTAAAGAATGCTTTTTGGCACTAAGGAAAATTTTTCTTTTGAACCACAGAAGCAACTTTGTGGAATAGTAAGAAAAGAAGAGACAGTCTTCAGCCAAACAAACCCTAGCAACTACTTCAGTGACAGGTGCAGCCATATTTTCTCTCATCTAACCTAAATGAGCTCTGGTAGCATAGTGGTTACGAATTGGGCTGCGAACCGCAAGGTCAGCAATTCAAAACTAGCAGCTGCTCCACAGGAGAAAGATGAGGCTTTCTGCTCCCATAAAGATTTACAGCCTCGGAAACCCTGTTCAGGGTCGCTATGGGTCGGAACCAACTTGACGGCACTTAACAACAACAACAACAACCCAGTAACATACCTCTCAGCCACTGCTAGCAGCAGTTCTGGCCTAAACATATCCTCAGTTTCCATGTACATGGCCTTTCCTTCACCTCCACCTGGATCAATAGAAAGCTGACATGTTACAGTCGTGTATGACAGATCTGGGTCTTCCCAGTTCAAAATTCTCCAAACATCTCTATGATGGATCCATTCTCAATCCCACATTCAAGTAGTTTATCAAGCTCTTTGGAGCTAGTAGTAATCTGTATGATCTCTGTCTGCCTCTGGTGGAATTCAGTGGCGGCGGTAAAACCCATTGGCACTAATTTAGCAGCATCAGTCAAAATTGTATCAGTTTAGGCTTCACTAATCCCTTTAATATTTATTAGCTTCTTCTTTGGTGCATAGACAATAACCTCAACAGTATGGAATCCAGCATCTTCTCATTTCTTCACATCATTGGTATTTATGCCACATTGCTCTAACCATGGAACAGGTTGTGGGCCAAAGCTTTCTTCTTCTACAGAAGTATCTGCATTTGCTTCAAGTTTCATCTGCATAGCCATTACAGAGTGTTCTCTACACAGTCTACAACGCTGTTGGTTCTGGAGGGCCGCCCACTCCGACTGTTATCCATTGGATAGCTAATGCTGAACCTCTGAAGTCCCCCAGACCCCCCACTTGTGCCACACACCTCTTCTCCTTTGCCGAAGCCTTTTGCATAGAGCCCAGGCAAGGCAAGGCTCCAACTACCAGGCTTTGGGGGCGCATCAGCTCTTAGACCTTGGTATCAGTGGCAGAGCGCGTCCAGCCACGGTTTTCGGAAATCTAATCCACTTTTAATTTTTATATAATGTGTAGAGTGAACCCAAGTTTATTTTTTCTATATATGAATATTAAGTTATTCTAATACTATATGTTGTAAATACTGTCTTTTTTCACAACTTTGTAAATAATCAGTCTTCTGTATATCTGTAGATGTATCTATGGGGTAGTTCCTGAACTCTCTATTTGATTCCCTTGACCTATATATGTATCTACTGACACCAATACCACATTATCTTGATAACTGTAGCTTTACAATGTATTTTATAATAAAGTAATTTGAATGCTCCAATTTTGTTCCTCTAGTTTGCAGTTGTTTGTTATTCTATGAGCTTTGTATTTCTTTAAAATTTTTATTATCAGTTTTTCGGTTTTTACAAGATAGGATTTTCACTGGGATTACATTGAACACGTATAAATTAATTTGGAAATATTTGAAGTTCTTAACAATATTGAGTATTTTGTTCCAGGAACATAGCACAAGTTTCCTTTTATATAGGTCTTAAATGTTGTCTATAAGTGTTTTACAGTTTTAGATATCTAAGATTTCCACATCTTGTCTAACTTATTTACAAATAATTTAGAATTTGTAGCTATAATAGATGTTTTTTAGAAACTCAACTTGCATTTGTTCATTGCTAATATATAAAAACCTACATATTATTTATTATACTGACCTGATACCTTGAAATTTTGCTGATATCTCTTACTATTTCTGACAGCCTATTTTAGATTCTATCAGATTTTCCACCTTATTTATCACATATTAAGGATTCAAGGCTTTTTGTTTTTATTTTTTTTAATTGTACTAGCCAGATCCATTAAATGGTAGTTACAAGAGAGGACATCTTTGTCTCCTTTGTCTTGTTTCTCATCTTAAGTAGTAAACTATGTATTCCTTCAGCTTTATGTATGATATTAGTTATAACGTTTTCATAGTCCTTCACCAGATTTGGAAGTTTCCTTTTATTCATAACTTGATTAGACTTTTAAATAAGAATAGATGTTAACTAAAGTCTATACAGAAAGATAAAAAAAAAAAGAAAGAGAGAAGAAAAATCCAGATATCCAGATTAGTCAGTACAGTACTGAAGAAGAACAGACTTGATACACTGACTTTTTTTTAAAGTTTTTATTGTGAATTGAGTGATAGTTTATATGGGAGAACATCGGCTTTTACACCATTTCATTACAATGATTACAATCTGCTTGCATCATCATTCAACAGTATTTGCTTCCCATCCCTATTTTTTGGGGGGAATATACACAGAAACACTCAAGAATATATTTAAACAACCAAATAGTTAAATAATTAAACAACCAAAGGTGATGAACTGACTTTTACCTAAATCAAGACTTATAAAGTTGCAATGATCAAGAGTCTGATATCAGTGAAGGAATAGATCAGTAGAACAGAATAGGGAAGTTGAAAAAAGACTTTTTAAAATTAATATCATTATCACTATGTCTAGAATGAAAGGGTCAAATGAGCTAGATGAAATTTCATTCTTTAATGTATTACTCTACCAAACCATTGAAATTTACAAATAAAAGTTGAATTAAGATGTATTTATGGTCTTTGTCTTCTCCTTTGAGCCTTTGGACAATTTTAGTTAACTTAGAATTTAAAACAAACAAAACAACTTTTTGTTGTTTATTGGGTGAAAGTTTACAGAATAAATTGATTTTCCATTCAACAATTCATACACATTTTTATTCTTTCATTGATGATAATCTCCACACTCTTCCTACTTCCTTTGTGTGTTTACCATTTCCACTCATCCCTGTTCCTTATCCCTTCCTGCCTCCTGAGCATTATCTCTGTGACAAAGCTGACCCTTTGATCTTGTATGGTTTATTGTTTAAGGAGTGTGTTTTTGTTCACTTTATAGGCCTATGATGTAACTAACAGTTGAGTCATGAGAGTTAGCTTGGATTCTAGGCATAAAGATTGTTCCACCCGTCCTTATCAGACCGATAAGCCTGCTATTTTCTTATTTTGAGTTTTGTTCTACATTTTCTTCCTATTCTATCTAGATCCTCCTCCTGTGATTCCTTTCAAAGTGGTCAGCAGTAGTAGTTAGGTACATGCAGTTCTTCAGCTCTCAGGATTTTGGAGGATGGGATTCATGTGGTCCATTAGTCCACTGGATTGTTTCCATGAGTCTTTCATTTTCTTAATTTTTCTGTGTTTCAAATTACTTCATTTTCAGTAGTTGAGCATTAGATGACTGCTCACAAACTTTTAAGACCCCTTGCTATTCACCAAAGTAGGATGTAGAACATTGCATTTATGGACTATGCTATGCTAATTGACTTTGGTGTCCCCCAAGATTATGGTCTTAAAACCCAAGGCCCAATGACTCATTCTGCCAAGGTGTTTAGCCATGGTTGTAAAGTTTTCCTGACTTTGCACCATGTATGCTCTAATACAAAAGGGCTTCAAAAAGTTTATGGTAAAACTGGAATTAGAAGATGATGGGATTTTTCCTCAATTTTTTTGAAGCTCACTGATATGATCAAGAAGAGATTTAAAGCACATAGAAATTCATATGTACAGATATCCTCTTCCAAACATTGGGTTTTGTCCCATTTGCCTTCTTATACTTGTTCTGCTTGAGTGTCTATGTATCCGCTCATACTTCACTGTTATTACTATCAGGAAACTACCAGCTGTTTCATGGGGGAAAGATGAGGCTTTCTGCTCCCGTAAAGATTTACAGCCTTGGAAACCCTGTACGGGGTCTCTATGAGTCGGAACGGCACATAACAACAACAATATTCAGCGTAATGGTTACGAATTGGGCTGCTAATCTCAAGTTCAGCAGTTCAAAACTACCAGTGGTTCTGTGGGAGAAAGATGAGGCTTTCTGCTCCCGTATTTACAACCTCGGAAACCCTATACAGGGTCGCTATGAGTTAGAATCAACTCCCTGGCATACCACAACCACCACCACTATTAAAACTCGACTCCTGGTGTGGCTCTATAAGATCAGCACTGGATTTCTAATCATATCAGCTGTTCCTCAGAAAGCCTATACCGGGTCACTATGAGTTAGAACCAACTTGAATGCATTTAACAACAACCATAAGCACTTGTTCTCCTCCCACTCTTCCTTGCCTTGATCATTTTGTGCTAACCTCCCCCTCATTGTATATTACATTCCCATCACCCAAATTAATATGTGTCTTCTCCTGACGTAGTACTGTAGGTTAAGCACTGGACTGCAAGGTCACTTTGAACAGCAAAGTCAGCAGTTCAAACTCACCAGCCACTCCCTGGGAGCCCTATACAGGGTCACTGTGAATCCAAACCAGCTCAACGACTCTTAACAACATCAACTCGCTAGTTAGTAATTTACTTTCCTCTTATTCCTGGTAATCTTGGAAGAATGTTTCACAATGCAAACATTTTCTTGACTCTACATAGTAATTGTCTCGTACACTATTTGTCCTTGGGTGATTGACTAATTTCATAATTAGGTTCACTTGTGTTATAAGGCATTTCAAGATTTGTTTTTAACTCTTTGTTGTTGTTGTTGTTGTCAGGTGCCATCGA
>NW_006408519.1:12548690-12550791 GCF_000296735.1 Chrysochloris asiatica | reverse complement strand
CTTGACATTGAGATGTAATCCATATCGAAGGCTGTGCTCTTTAATCTTCATAAGTAAATGTTTCAAGTCCTCTTCACTCTCAGCGATCAAGGTTGTATCATCTGCATTTAACTCTTTAAAGTTGCTTAATATTACATTGTGTATATGTACTATAGTTTGCTCGCCCATTCACACATTGATGGGCACTTAGGTTGTTTCCATCATTTTGCTATTGTGACTAATGCTGCGATGAACATGCGTGTGCGTATATCTGTTCTTGTCACAGTTTTTATTACTCTAAGATTTATTCCCCCTAGTGGAATTGCTGGATCATTTTTATATATTTTTACTTTTAACTTTGCTGCTAATGCTGGAGTGAACTCCTGCTGTTTTGATTTGGAGTCCTGGTGTGACACTGTAGAAAAAGCACTGGTCGGAACCCACTCAATGGCACTTAACAACAACATTGACTAATGATTGTGGTAGAATTTTTTTCTTGTGTTTGTTAATTGTCTGAATATCTTCTTTGATGAAGTGTCCATTCTTAATTGGATTGCTTGTGTTATCCTTGCTAAGGTGTCTAAATTTCCAATAAATTTTAGAGATTACTCCCTTGTGTAAAATGTCATTGTCAAAAAAAATTTCCCAGTGTGTATGTTCTCCTTTTACTCTTAGGTGAAATCTTTTGATGTGAATAAATGTTTTATTTTTAGAAGGTCCCAGTCCATCTAGTCTGTCTTCTGCTGTTTGTGTATTTTTAGTTATATTTGATAGTATATTTATGCCATGTATTAGGATTCCTAGTATATTCCGATATTTTCTTTGGTGCTCTTTGTAGTTTTAAATTTTACATTTAGGTATTTGATCTATCTTGATTTAGTTTTTTTATCTCTGATGAGAGATATAGAAACTTTTTCATTTCTGCAAGTGGATATCCAATTTTTTTGTGTGTTTTTGTTTTACAAACAAAACCTTTTCTTAACATTTTACAACAGTGGTTACATAGAATATTTGTCCTTTTTTAATTAACTAATTTCACTCAGCATAATATACTCCAGATGCAACAAAATTATGAGGTTCTTTGTAGCTTCTTCACTATTCTTTAATGTTGTGTGGTATTCAATTGAGTGTACATACCAAAGTATGTATCCATTCTGCTACTGAGTCTTTTGACTAGTGCATTTAATCCATTTACATTCAGTATAATTACTGATACGTATGAGTTGATTGCTGTCATTTTTCTATGTACCTTTTTGTAGTGTTGCTGGTTTCTTTTTTCCACATAAATTTCTATGCTGGGTTCATTCTGTTTGTGGGTTTTCTTTTCATTTTCTTCATTGCTGTTGTTTTAATGTTTACTAAATCTTTCTAATTTTCCTCTTTTTTTATTTTGTTGTGAAAGTATGTTGTTGTTAGGTGCCATTGAGTCAGTTCTGACTCATAGCAACTTTATACACAATAGGACGAAACACTGTGCGGTCCTGAACAATCCTCACAATCACTGTTAGGCTTTAGCCCATTGCTTTTCCCACTGTGCTAATCCATCTTGTTGGGGATCTTCATCTTTTTTTGATGACCCTCCACACTGCCAAGCATGATATCCTTCTACAGGGACTGGTCCCTCCTGATACTATGTCCAAAGAATGAGAGACAAAGTTTTACCATCCTGTCTTCTGAGGAGCATTCTGACTGTATTTCTTCCAACACAGATTTGTTTGTTCTTATAGTAGCCCAAAGTAGCTCTGATAGCATAGTGGTTACAAGTAAGGCTGCTAATTTTGCAATCAGTGGTTCAAAACTACCAGCAGTTCAGCAGGAGAAAGATGAGGCTTTTTGCTCCTGTAAAGATTTAGAGCCTTGTGGCATGGAGTAGCTATGAGTTGAAAATGACTCCACGGCACATCACCACCACCACTATCACCATAGTAGCCCAAGGTTCTTTTCATATTCTTTTCAATTATGTTAGAATTTGATTTATATATTTTGAGTCTCTTTCATTGGGAACATAGTTATTTATTATGGTTAGGTCCTCTTGTCCAATAAACGCTTTAATCACTACATAGCAACCTCCTTTTTCTCTTATGCTGGTGTTTGCTTTATTAATTTTATCAGAAATTAATAT
>NW_006408519.1:12547949-12548575 GCF_000296735.1 Chrysochloris asiatica | reverse complement strand
TCTTTACAGAAGCAGAAAGCCTCATCTTTCTCCCATGGAGCAGCTGGTAGTTTCAAACTGCTGACTTTGTGGTTCGCAGCCTGATTCATAACCACTATGCTACCAGAGCTCCTATGAATAAATTACTTGTTATTTCATTGTATGTTCATTTTATTGCTGATAGACAGTTTGTTCCACAACTGCCAACCTTGTGGTTCATAGTCAGTGCTTATCCTACAGAGCCACTGCACTGAGACCCAATATTGATTAATTCATTCAATATTTTTCAGGTAAATTTACATGCCAAATACTGTTACAAGTTCTGAGGATTTGATGATAAAGAAGAAAACTTCTTGTCTTCATGAAGTTTGCAATGTAGTATGAAAGAAAACAATAATGAAGTCAAATTAATATGGAATATCATTTCAGTTAGTGATATGCAATATGAAGAAAATTAAAAAGGCGTGGAGAGAAAAGACTAGTTTAAATTGGATGGTCAGAGGAAGCCTGTGAGGTAACAATTAAACACAGACCTTCATAATTAAGAATGAATTTTATATAGCGAGCGGACAGCCACTTCTCCATCGTTGGAGCGAGCATGCCTGAGGGACCCAGCATTCACCGAAGACCCACCTGAAAGAGGGATG
>NW_006408519.1:12536323-12546554 GCF_000296735.1 Chrysochloris asiatica | reverse complement strand
AAAAAAAAAAAAAGAATGAATTTTACCACATTTGCTAAGGAAGAAGAAAATTTAAAGTGGTGATAAGTTGTCAACATTGTCAAAACTTGCAGAAAATGAAATAAAATAAGGATATAAACTGTCCTTTGGATCTTGCTATCTGGAGGCTACTGCTGACCTACATGAGAGCAGCTTTAGTGGTGAAAGGAACAAATGTTTGAGAATGGATGTCGTGAATGGGCTTGAAGAGTTATAGGCAGATAGGAAAGTATAATTTTTCAAAGAAAACTTGGCTGTGAAGATACAGAGAAAAGTGGCAATGATTCCAGGATCTTTTATATATTTTTCCAATTATATTTTTGTCATGAAGCCATAGAGTACATTTAATGCAATCCTCATGATACAATTCCATTAAGCTCATTGCTAAGATGACATATTATTTGGGTATTCAGTAATTTTTTTTTCTTAGCACACTTATTTTATGATACAACTATAGTGGGCTACTCCCGTAAAGATTTACACCCTCGGAAACCCTGTACAGGGTCGCTATGGGTCGGACCCGACTCGATGGCACTTAACAACAACAACAACAATAGTGGGCAAAAACTGAAATGCTGTGAATAATATCTCTGCAGGCTGCATCATGTAAAGAGTTGACATTCATTCATTAATAGCTGGCATCAGAATGACTTGGGGTTAATAATATTTTCTAAGCATTTCTAAATTTAAGGGATGGCTCTTTTTTCTTTTAGTCGTTGTTTTCATCACAAGTTGACAGCACTTTGTAAGCTATCCTATGGAGAATGATTAAAATATATGCTCCTATTTATTCAGCATTCTCAGGGAAGCAGGTTTGGCAAAGAATGTTTCACTTTCAATAATAAATATGCAGATTACTACTTTAAAAAAAACTGAACAAGTAAACATAATTTGGCTTAATCATCTTAACCCATTCTGAGTATATAAACAATTACTACTTATACACTCAGAAAGTAATTCTTAAAATGCATTGTTAAATTATGACAATAACCATTATTTTTCATCCCCTTTCAGTGATTGTTCCCTTATTTTACCAGGCAGTGATGCCATTTCTAATTTTTAAAGTAAGACTTTCTAGCTGTTTATTTTTTTTTTACAAGTTTTTTTTCAAGTAAGCCCTTGGTGCTGAAAACGAAATGTCTCCAGGAATGTTTTTGTATCATTAGGATGTGAACTAACAATGAGCTATCAGATTGGGTCTCTACCTAGAAAATGCTCAGGAGAACCAGATTTTAATTGATTGCAGCAAGTAAAACAGTGCTGTGCTTGCCATACAAGGCAACCGTCAGGTTTCAGACAAATAGCTGAGAATTTTTCATAACCAATAAATAAATGACACCATAAATAATAATGGCTTTGCTATTCTTTATTAAAAGAAACTAGGACAGGGATGTGAAACAACAAAATGTTAAGAATATCTACAACCAGGCCAATTAGATTTCTATTCAGAATTCACTGCAATTATTTTCAAAGGTAGAGGTTACCCTAAGATTTTCCCACAAACTTCTTTCATAATCTCAACTTTTCTTAGCTCAAAAATAGTGTCAACATTATGTACAAGGAGAGTTGCTGAAAATATTTCTGGAACAACAGTTTACCTGGTGAATAACAAATAAGACTGAGTTTGCTTTTTAATCTGTCAAATCATTATTAATTGAATCAAATTCCTGTCGAGAGTAAACTGCTTTTTCAACTGTGCATTAGGACAGTCCAAGTTTGCCTCAGAGTCTTTTCAAGGCAAAGGAATCTGTAAATTAGTCTGTGTAAAAGTCAGTGAAGGACATGTAAGTAGCTGCATTTATTACTCTTTAAATTCAGACTACTGCCATTGCTGGATGACTTCATATTTTCTGTGTTCAAAAGATTATTAGAAAACTAGGTGTTTCAAACTCAGAAAAGATGTTATGATTGGAAAAAACAATAAATGGTGAATAAAATGTTATTTAGGTTTATACAACTCCTATGCATTAGATATTATAAAGTTGATTCATGATACTAAGTGTGACAAAATAATCTAGGGATATAAAGGGAACAAAAAGAATAAACAAGTCATTTTTGTCTTAAGCTCAACTTTAGTTTTAGGCAAAATGTCCTAGCTTGCCTAATTAAACTGCAACTGAACCTTCTCCTACATCTTTTGTCAAGCTTCTGAGATCTCTCAAAATTCATAGCAAATCACATCCCATTCCTAAAAATAAGCAGAAAGGGAGAAGCTCATCTAAAGAATGATAAAATTTCCTAAACTAAGTCAAAAGGCTAACAATCTGAGAGCTAAAATACTCACAACCTACAAAATTATGAATTCCTATATATGGTGCTATAGAATCAGCACTGGACTGCTAACCCCAAAGTTGACAGTTCAAACCCACCAACTGCTCCTCAGAACCCCCTTATAGAGGGTTGTGTGGTACGGAATTGACTTAGCATCATTAAAAATAGCAACAGCATTCTTCTACATGGAGCTTTTTGCAAACTGGTAATGAAAACAAAACATAAAATCATCATAAATAGACATAGGATGTGATTAAGCAGTTCAGAGAAAAAAGTATCGTAGTGCACATTTGAAAAGATATTTAACTATTTCAAAGAAATACAAGTTGAAGTAGTCATAAGGAAACAATTTTCATCTCTCAGATGTAAAAATAACATTGGTGATATTGAGTTTGGTAATGACATAGCAAAGCAGGTCTACCTGATCCACATTAGTGAAAAGTTACAATAATGTAAAATGTACAGAGAGCAATTTAGCAACATCAGTCAAGGATTATAATTCACATACCCATCACTTTGGTAATTCTACTTCCTCGAATCTATCTTAGAAGCACCCACCTCTAAAATATGTAAACATAGTAAACAAACCAAAGACTAGAAGCAATCTGAATATCTATTTATGTTTAGTGGTGAAATAATACATAAATATAATACACAGGAATTTTAAAAAGTGAAACAAGTATGTCTGCCTATATGAAAAGACTGCTAGAACATCATATATATCATGGACTTATCTGCAAAAAAATATTGTTGTTGTTGTTAAGTGCCGTCGAGTCAGTTCCAACCCATAGTGACCCTGAACAGGGTTTCCGAGGCTGTAAATCTTTACGGGAGCAGAAAGCCTCATCTTTCTCCTGCGGAACAGCTGGTAGTTTTGAACTGCTGACCTTGCGGTTCACAGCCCGATTCGTAACCACTACGTTTATAGATAAATACACAAAACTCCACATGACTACCTCTGTGAAATGAACTTGCAATGTGTAAGGGATATTAAGCTTTATAGCAAATATCTTTCTACATTTTGAATAGTTTATATGTGCACCTAATATTTTTCAAAGGTACTTCAGAGATACCACCAATTGCCATTGAGTAAATTCCAACTCATAGTTGTCTTATATATGTCAGAGTAGAACTAGTCTCCACAGTTTTTAACGACTGAGCGCTTTCAGAAGGAAATTGCCAGACCTTTCTTCTAAGGTGCCTCTGGATAGAGTCAAATCACCAACCTTTTGGTTAGTAACCAAGTGCTTAATCATTTGCATCAGCCAGGTCTTAAAAATCAAATATGCTGTTGTTACTGTTAAGTGCCTTCAAGCCTCATAGAGACCCTGTAGAGAGTCTCCATTTTCTTTCCATAAATTTTACTAGATTCCAACCCACCAGTTACTCCTCATAAATTCTATATAGGGTCACTATGAGTTGGAACTGATTCAATGGCACTTAACAACAACAGAAACAAATAGCCTCTTAATCATGATTTGTTGTTAAGCGCCTATCAACTCATAGTGATCCTGTACAGGGTTTGTGAGGAGCTGCTGCTAGAAAGATGCTATTTTAAAAGAACCATGAAAGAGAGAAAAATCTTTATTGAGAAATTGTTCTAAGCTCTTTGAAAGATATTTGTTACAAATTCTCTGTGTAGTGGACTTTACAATCAATTTCACTGTTAAGAAAACTAAGGCACTGTATTCATTGGAACAAAGTCACACAGCAGAAGTGGAATTCAACCTCTAGTCTTTCTGATTCCAAGGCACAATTTAAAAAGAGGAAGAATAAATGCTGTAAAGAAAATGTTCTAGCTGGTAAACCCTAATGACATGAAACAGTTTAGTCAAAACTGAATTAGATCAATTAGAGCAGGAAGTAACTAAACAGGCAATTTAGTTCTCTAGTTGTTTGCTCTTTGGGTAAGCATTTTTAAGACGTTAAAGTTTTTACATTGTCTTCCTTTTTTCACTTCTAATTTCTCCATTCTCACACAACTCTTTCTTCACCATAATGATTATGATTCAATTAATAGATCACAAGAGTCAGTGAAGACAGGCAAAGATCCTTATGCTTGAACACCGTGTAGCCAGAGCTTCTAGCCATTACATAGTTGACTAATCTTAAATTGAATGCACCTTGGTATGAATGTTGTTGTTAAATGTCTGAGTCAATTCTGACTCACAGTGACCCTATATAGGGTTTCCATAGAGCAGCTGGTGGGTTTGAACTGCCAACCTTGTGGTTAGCATTCCAAGGCTTATTCTACAGTACAAATCCCACCTCACAGAGAAATTGGGAGGAAAAAAATATCTGTCTCAATACTGGGAAAATAATACTCCAAAAACTGTTTCTTATCCCAGAGAACATACTTTTTCAATTGTAGATTTCTAGCAAGATTACAAAACATTTTTTAAATGATGGAGAAAAGGTCTTACTTCCATTAAAATTACATCTCCAATAAAGTAACTACATCTATAATATGGAAACTAAAGGATTCACACAAACACATTCCTGTATTCAGAACAATCATATTAGTTGCTTAAGTACAAAGTTGAATCAAATTAGACCTAAAATTCATCAGTGTGCTATTCCTGGCTTGCCTTTATGGACCTGCTGGAATTTATAAGACCTGTCATTGATAGTCTATTTTAATTCAGGTTTCTTTAGCAAATATGTTTAAAGCAATTACTTTTTGCCACACAATTTGGTAGGCACTGAGGTTTTAAAAAAACATAATAATATGATAATGTCCTTGCCCTGAAAAGTTTCAGTGTATTCCTAGATAAAACAATGTTGTTGGGTGGTGGTTGTATATCATCAAGTTAGTTCTGACTCACAGAGAGGGTTTTGAGGCAGTGCCTCTTCACAGGAACAGAAAACCTCCTCTTTCTCTCATGGAGTAGCTGGTAGAATCGTACTGCTGACCTTTCAGTAAGCAGCCTAACTTGTAACCCCTACACTGCTAGGCTCCTTAAATACAATACTTGAGCAATTAATTTCAAGTGCTTAAAACTGAGTACTCACATGAGATTGATAACATTAGTCATATTTACCCAATGACTTGAAAGAACTCAGAATTTATATTTACTGGAAAATATCTAAGTCTTGCACTAAACTTAGTGACATGTTCTGTTTCTCAGCATGTGTATTAAAATGTGTCAGTATTTTGATTTCACAGTCCAGAAGCGACAAAAGCATAGAATGAAGCTCAACCTCAGTCTACTGGTGCCTGAACAAGAAAACGTACTCTCCTAACATTGACACTAATGGGCTATATTTTATCCTGGTACAGCTAGAACCATAAAAGAACTGACACTGTCTTCAAAAATTGTCTCAACTCTTGAGATTCTTTGTATAATCTTGGAGACAACAAAGTAGAGTGTATAAATCCAAAGAAAAATAGAACTTGTGGTTCAGAAATATTACTGCATATCACAGAAATACATTAAATAATTTTAAATAGATTCTAGAATTTTCCCAGTTAATCTTTCTCAACTAGGGCTTCATATTTAGGCCCTGGGGGGTGGAGGGAAGCCTTTGTTATTAAGGTATGTCTTCTTTTATCTTAAAAAGGAAAGTATTTTTTTTAATGGCTTATGTATATTAAACATTTAATTATATTCAAAAGGGAATTTTTGAAAGTGTAAGTTGATATACAGACTTAAACATGAAAACAAATGCTGGAAAAATGAGAGGGGTTCAAAGGGTTCATGAAAAAATATAATTAAAATATAATGGACTTTTAAGTGTATTTACCTTCTTTGATCTTGTGGGTTTATTTCTTTTGTAACATCAATGTAGCAAATGTTTTATGAAAAATTATTGAGAAAAGTTGATGTAGTGATTCGAGACTGTTCCCATGTTTGATTTGAATTGTCTCAAATCATGCTGCAAGGAAATTACACCACCTATCCCTCCCACAGAATTCTCTATTCAGCTGTTTTTGGTAATTCATTGAAATGGCCACATAGAGTTCAGAGTCAATACTCAACAGTTACGGGGTTTATTAAGGAAGTTAACACTCAGAAAATGCTCAGGGCACAGTTCTTCCAGTTAGGTCAACTTCCCCTCAGCCTTGCCCAGGGGCAGACCTCTCTCTGCCTGGACAGCATTACAAAACTCTTTTAGGGTTGATGACGATGCTTACAGGATTCACCTCTCCATCATAAGCTTCAGCCTAAGACACTCAGCTCAAGCTCTGTGAATCAGCAAACCTAGCTCCCTTAATTAAGCTCCAGGAGGCACCCCACTAGGCAAACAAGCCTCTTGCATAGTCACTTAACTTTTCTTGCTCAGTGAACTGAGAAGCCCACCACTGTCCTCTGCTCAGGATCTTGGTTCTGTTGTTGCCGCTTGTTTACCCCTCCTCCACTGTCACAACTTCCTGTCCCTGGGAGCAGGAAGTTCAATGCACAGGAATCTCTGGGCCCAAATGACATGCTCCATTGCTGGCTCTTCTTTGATGGCAATGAGATGCCTCCGTTTTATCCACATTAGAGTTCCAAGTTTTTACAGTCACAATTAACTCTCTTAACCACTCAAAACTGAAACATGCAATCCTATCCACACTTCTCTCTCCCATACCCAGCATGGCAAAAATGTTGTTTGGTAGGAGTTACAAAAACTATGGCTAGAAGAGGCATTAAATAATTCACTACATAACACCTTCAGACCAAATTTTTATTTCTTTCTTATAGAGCACATACCTCTATCCTGTATCTCAAGTATAATGATCTCACCACCAAAGCATTAGATGTTGCAAGAATAGTTTCTTTTAAACGGATCAGCATGAAGCTGGTACTTATGTGATGAGATTACGGATATCCCAAATGTTTGACTTTTCTAAAATACTATATGTTGTTATTGTTACATGCCATCAGGTTGGTTCTGAGTCATATCAGCCCTGTATAAGGTTTCCAAGGAGTGCTTATCCTACCACTCCATAATTCCTTATATCAACAACTACTCCTTTATGCAGTAATCCTCCCCTCCTATTTCCCAGGGTTCCACAATCCATTGTAATGTCTCACAGAACTCAAAAACCATCAAAGTTTCTCAGATTGGCAAATCCCAAATCTGCAGTTCAAATATAAGTCTGGATGATTCTCCTCACTCACTCCAACATCAGCTGTCTACTCACAAGACTGTAGATGCTGATGAATCAGATCAGAACAAGGGCCATGTAAGGAAGAATGTTATCAATCCTCTACATTCTCTCTCAGATAATAAAAGAAAAATAATTCCTAACACATTCTATGAGTCAAAATTACGCAAACCCCAAAGCCAGATTAAAGTATTACAAGAAAATTAAACTATAGACCAATACCTCTCAAAACCAGAATACCAAAAAGTTTGCTAAATTTCTATACTGACTAAAGAAGTAGGAGTTATTTTAGGTCTGTAAGGCTGTTTCACATTTGAAAATCAATGTAATCCATCACATCAGCAGACTAAAACAGGAAAAAACATGGTCATATCAATACATACAGCACAAGCATCTGATCTAATCCAACAGCCACTATTTTTACTTTAATTTTTATGATTTCTGGTTTATTTAACTTTTTATAGTTTTTGAATGAAAGTTTACAGAGTAAATTGATTTTCTATTCAACACTGGAAAGGTTTTGTGACGTTGATTGCAATACCTACAGTGTAATTACATTGTTCCCACTTCCTGTTTATATTTACCTTTTCTATTTGTCCATCTTTCTTATCCTGTTCTATCTTATGAGGCTTATCCCTGGGCAGATATTGCACTTTTGAGAAACCAATAGTTGCACCTTAGATGATCACTCACAAGCTACTAAGACTCCAGTTACTATTTATCAAAATATAGTATAGATAAACAAACTTTGGTACATACACACAATGGAATACTATTCTACCTTGAAGAATAACAACAAAGCTGCAAGACACCTCATAATGTGATAAACCTTGAGGACAATATGCTGAGTGAAATTAGTCAGTCACAAAAGGACAAATATTGCATAAAACAATTATAAAATCTTAAGAAAAGATGTCCATACTAAACAACAACAAAAAAAGTATTTGTTGGTTACCAGGGGTACAAGGGTGGGGACAGTAAGGCACAGGTTAGTGGATAGTCACATCATAGCTCAAGTGATGTGGAGGGTAATATATAAGAAAGGGGAGGGCAATACACTAGAAGGGAAAGGGATTGGAAGAACAAGGAAGATAGGGCATCACATAGGTACATTTGCATGGGCTAAATGAGAGAGAGGTAAATAATTATGTACACTGGACCTTGGGACAATGGGGCTGTGTGATACAGAGATCAAGACATAGTTTGAATGAGTAAAAGAGGGGAAATAATGTAAAGGTGCTTGATTGTTTTGTACATATTGATTTACCTTGCCTACTATTGTAAAATAGACATTTGAGTGGGATGAAAAGAATATCGGGAAATATGATTACAGAAAGCTTGTAGGCCTATCTTCAGCCTATAACTGATTGGAATACCTAAATGGGTTCTAGAATTTGCTCAGTGCAATTGGCTTCTTGTGGAGCCTTTGTAGAGTATATAGGGCCTTAGGTGAAATCCTGAGCCCCATCAAGAACCTTCTAAGGTGGGACAATCCCACTTGAAAAGTCATGCAGACTGGAGTGGCTAGAGGAACAGAAGATAATTCTTGAAAGAAAGACCAGGAGGGGGGAAAAAAAGCACACTATTTGACTATTACCAGAATAATCCAGCTATTTGCCTGGGAGTCATCAAGGCTTTTCAGGACAAACCCCTTTCCAAGATTGAACCTCAAAAGGAGCACGCTAACAGGCTTATACACTTGTTGGTTGACTGCATTGGTTCTACTTGTGAGTAGAAGTGGGGGAAAGGCAGTAACAAAGACGTAGGCTGAGTTTGACCATGTTGCTGTTGACCTCAAAATGAAATAGAGAAGAGGAAAGTCTGGTTGGTCTAAAGCTTGGGGAAACTTGGGAACTCCTGAGCCCATGGACACTGACCTAAACACTGGGGGCTAGAGCTGAGAGTGAATCGTCCTACTGATATGAAGTGGGGGGAGGTGAGCAAGAATGCCCAACTTGCAGATAGTATAAATTTGACCTAGTTTGGATAGCTTGATGATCAGAACTCGAATTGAAGAAGATAAAGAAGTTTGACATAGGAAGCAAATGTAAACTGCTACCATTTGATAAACTTGAACTTTACTTATGGATGTCGTTGTTGTTGTTATTGTTAAGTACCATGGATTCGGTTCTGACTCGTAGTGACCCTGCACAGGGTTTCCAAGGCTGTAAATCTTTATGGGAGCAGAACACTTCATCTTTCTCCCGCAGAACCGCTGGTAGTTTCAAACTGCCGACTTTGAAGTTAGGAGCCCGAATCGTAACCACTATGCTACATGTAGTAGCTCAAAATACCAACTGAGAGGGAAGGAGTCTTCACATCAAGGATCAAGAATATCCCCTCAGTACACAGGGTTGATTGGGACAAGCAACTTAGATAATGACTACCTGAAGTGGGGAGGGGGGGAGGGAGAAGGGGCAGGGACAAAGGCACACATCGCCTAACTTACAAGATTTCAAGAGGGAGTTTCATTTCAGAGTGGGGCGGAGGCAGGTAGAATCCCCTTTGAATAGTTTTCTTCTTGTATAGATGGGTCTGGTGAAAGGAGATGGGGATAGGATTCTTTTGATTCAATAGTGATTAATTATTATCATGACTAATTGCAATTGTCACAACTGTAAAGGTAGAAGATGTGTAACAAAAGGGTGAAGTAGTTAATCTTACATTCCAGGAAGAGAGGATCCTAGAACTATCAAGAGGGAAGAGCATGAGCAGAACATGGGATTCTAAACAGAGAAGCAGCGGCACCAGAGACTGAGGTAGAGGTAGAAATAGAGCAGCTGGGGACTCTAAACTCATGGAAAAGGAAAGGTTGTGTACTGGTGGGCAGAAGACTGGCTTGAAAAACGT
>NW_006408519.1:12532862-12536142 GCF_000296735.1 Chrysochloris asiatica | reverse complement strand
TAATCATTGCAATAAAACAAATACAATTGGTTGGGTATAAAACCTATGTTCTGCCATGTAAACTATCACTCAAATCACAATAAAAGCTTAAAATACATACAATGTAGAACATTGTCTTTGTGGACTATGTTATGCCAATTGATCTTGATGTCTCCCAACACTATAATATATTACAGGCCCAGCGATTCATTACCTCAAGATGTTTCATTGTGGCTAAGAAGTTTTCATAACTTTGTTTCCTGCTTTCTCTGCTATGGACACAGATATATTTATGGAACATACAAATGTGCATGGAAAAATATTGTTTGCCAAACCTATATATGGTCATGGGTGTAGTCCTGTTGTCTAACCATACACATTTATCTTGCCTGTTTGCCTATGTATATACTTCTAGATTAATGTTTGTTATTAATGAGAGTGCAGGACTATGTATGCAGTAATACTGAACCTTTGTTGTCTATAGCTCTTGCCAACGCTAATTTCTTATTCAAATTTTCAGCAAATGAAAAATAGAGGGGAGCTTTTTCAATTCGATTAAAAAAACCCTGCAAGAACCAACAGTTAAAAATCATACTTAAAGGTGAGAAACCGGATGCTTTCTCTCTATATTCTGGCAAAAAAGCAAAAAAGATGCCCCTTCTAATCACTTGTATTCAACACAGTACTCATCACTTGTATTCAGTGATAAGTGATAGAAAAAGAAAGAAGAGCAGTACAGATTTTAAAGGAACTAATTTAACTACCTATGTTTGTAAATGAAATGATTGTTTATGGAGAAAAAAAACAAAGAATCAACAACAGTAAATTTCTCAGAAAAAAAACTGATTTTAACAAGGCTGCTGGAAACAAGGTTAATATTCAAACTCCATTTGTTTTGTTATCTAGTAATAAGTACTTGATCTCTGAAATTAAAAGGAAGATACCTATTACATTAGCAAACAAAAGTGAAATACTAAGGTAAAAGTCTAACTATATTGCTGGATCTTTATGAAGACAATCATAAAATCTAAATAAATAAAGAGATAATCCATTGTCATGTATTGTCATTTTAGTTAGGTGCTGTCATGTTGGTGGACACAAACATAAAATATATAATTAAAATATAAGTAAAAAAAAAAAAAATTTTTTTTTTTTTTTCCAGTCAGTTGGCCAGGTAGCTGTCTCCCAAATTTCTTGGTAGACATCAATGAATGAGTGATTCCAGTCCTACATGAGTTTGTTGAAAGATTTCAATTTGTATTCCATCAATTCCTGGAGCCTTATTAATTAATTGTCAATACCTGTAGAGCTGCTTAGATTTCTTCATTCAAGGCCATCAATTCTTAATCATATGCTACCTCTTGAGATGGTTGAACATTGACCATTTCTTTTTGATACAGTGACTGTATATATTTCTTTCATCTTCTTTTGTTTCTTTCTGCATCATTCAATACTTTATCCACAGAATCCTTCAATATTCCAAGTGGAGGCATGATTTTTTTCCTACAGTCCTTTCAGCTTGAAAAACTCTCAGCATGTTCTTCCCTTTTGGTTTTCTAACTCCAGGTCTTTGCACATTTCTTTATAATACTTGACTTCTTGAGTTTCCCTTAAATTTTTATGTTCAGCTCTTTTACCTCCTCATTTTTCCCATTCAATTTAGTTTCTTTGTGCTGTTGAGCAAGTTTCAGAGTCTCTTCTGATATACATTTTGGTCTCTTGTTGATTTCTTGTTTTTTTAATCACCTTTTGCTTTCTTGCTGTATGATGTTCTTGATGTCATTCCCCAATTCTTCGAGTCCTTGGTCATTAGTGTTGAATGCACCAAATCTGTTCTTGAAATGGTCTGTTAAATTAGGTGGGATATATTCAAGGGCATATTTTGGCTCTCATGAACTTGTTTTCATTTTCTTCAGGTTCAGCCTGAATTTTCATGTGAGTAACTGATGATACAGTATTTCCCTATCCTTGACTAGGTTGGTATTGACTTTTACAGCCAGCCATCTCTTCCCACAGAAGATTCCTGTGTATTCTACCTGCTGAGGTCCAGGTAAATAGCCACCTTTTGTGTTGTTGAAAAAAGGGTATTTGCAATGAATAAGTCATTGGTCTTGCAAAATTCAGTCATGCAATCCTCAGTACCATTTCTATCATTAAAGCCATTTGTTCCAACTCCGGATCCTTTCTCTTTGTTTCCAGCCTTCACAGTCCAATCACCAGCAATTATCAATGCATCTTGATTGCATGTTTCAAAAACTTCAGACAGAAAAATTAGTAGGACTCATTATTTTCATCATTACTGGCTTTAATGGTTAGTGCCTAAATGTGAATAATATTGATATTAACTACTTTTCTTTATATGCGTATGGATACTGTCCTATCATATATAGCATTGAACTTCAAGAAAGATCTTGAAATGATCTTTTTAATTATGAATGCTATACCAAACCTCTTCAATTTGTCATTCCTTGCATAGTAAGCCGTGTAATTGCCTGATTCAAAATGGCCTATATCAGTCCATTTCAGCTCACTAATGCCAAGGATATCTACCTTTATGCATTCCATTTCCTTTTTGGCCACTTGCAATTTTCTTAAATTCATGCTTGGTACATTCCATGTTATTATTATTAATGGATGTTTGCAGCTGTTTCCAGTCAATTTGAGTTGTGCCCCATCAGCAAATGAAGGTCCTGAAAGCTTTACTTCATTCACGTCATTGTGATCAACTCTATTTTGAAGAGGCAGTTCTTCCCCAATCTTTTTGAGGGTCTTCCAACCTGAGGGGCTCCTCTTCCAGCACTATATCAGATACTATTTCTGCTACTAGTCATAATGGTTTCATTTTCAGGTACTACATCTGACAATTTCCATATACAGGAAGACTTAATATTGTTGTTAACCATTCTTCCCAACATTATGCATACATTTAATATAATTTCAATAAAAATTATAGCAAGTTATTTTGGCAATGCCAGCAAACTGATTTTAAGATTTATTTTTTCTATTTAATAATTTTTACTGGATATAATGTCTCTATTAATTTTATTTTCTATTTAGTATTGAAGAAGAAGGAGAAAATTAGAGGAATGACACTAATCACCTTCAATGCTATACAGGTACAACAAGCAAGCAGTATTGTATTTTTCTTCTTATTTGCACATTTTTAATATTCTTTATAAGTTTTGATGTTTCTATGTGAGTGGTTATTTTTTACCACTGTATAATTTTCACAAATTGATTTGAAGATTATATATATATATATATATAATGAGCTCTGGTAGCGTAGTGGTTACGAATCGGG
>NW_006408519.1:12530964-12532539 GCF_000296735.1 Chrysochloris asiatica | reverse complement strand
GATTTACACCCTCGGAAACCCTGTACAGGGTCGCTATGGGTTGGAACCAACTCGACGGCACTTAACAACAACAACAACAACATATATAATAGTTTTAATATTATTAACTTTATAGGTACCGTGGTTTTCAAAAAACAAATGCCACTATATTTTTGTACTAGATTTATATCAGCATTTTGCCTTAAATTCTTCCATTTTACTAAAACAATCTTATTTAGAAAAAATTTCAACTGATTAGATTGGGTTTTCCTGATAAAAAACTCTTTTAGCTTTCCAAATCTATGGCTCTTTATCTTTATTTTTATTTCATATAAATATATTGGCTTAAATATTCTCAAGATAGGTAAATAATTTTAGTTTATATTTCTTGTAGTATTGATGATAGTTTTGTTTTGTTTTTTTCTAACTGAAGATATCTTTAGCTTTCTAAGGACATTTTTATTGTGTTTAAGAAATGACTTCAATTTATCTTTTATATAAAACTTTTATCATATTTGCTGAATATAATGAGAATTGGATTTTCAGGAGATGGAATTTTATAAAGGAATCTTTGTGGCATGTTGTTGTTAGATGCCATCAAGTCAGTACCAACTCATAGCGACCTTATGCACAGCAGAATGAAACACTACCTGATCCGGGGCCAACATCACTACTGTTGACACACTTGAGTCCTTCTGTGCTGACACTTGGCCAATTCATCACATTGGGTGTCTTCCTCTTTTTCTCTGACCCTACACCTTACCAAACATGATATCCTTCTCCAGTGACTGGTCCCTCCTGACAAAATTTCTGAAGTATGAGAGATGAACTTTGGTCATGGAATTTAACTGAAAGGTCAGGGGTTTGAACACACCAGCTGCTCCCTAGGAAAAAGATGTGGCTGTTTGCATCTGTAAAGATTATAGACTTCAATTATAGACTTGCTGTGAGTCAAAATCAATTTGATGTCAATGGGTTGAGTTATTCTAATAATTTATATCATCTTAATATAGTGGAATATTTATAAACAATGATAATTCTCTACCCCTCTCTGTATACATACCTCTTTAAAATATGCTTTATAACTCTTCCAAGTAAAAAGAGCCTTGTTTTCTGTCCTTAGAATTTCTGATAACCTTGTGTTTTGTTTTTTCATTGTTTTCATGCAAAAGAGTATGGCAAAGCAATGTGTTTTTCCATTTCAAACCCGGTCCTGAAAAAGACCTACTACGAGAGGGAAAAGACTGGATTTATGGATTCTGCTTGCATCAAAAGCCAGCCAACTATGATTGTGTAAGTGAAATCACTGACTACTAGTGAATCACAGAGGAATGAGTAACTCTAGTTAGATCAGTAGCACTGCAGAACTAACCCAGAGACTCAAGAGTAGTATTAACCATTGTTGTTGGAAGTGCTGTCAAATAGGTTCTGTGGAGAAGTTAAAGAATTTGAACCTCTGACTTTGTGGTAGCAGTACAGTGCTTACCCTACTGTGCCAAACCAAGAAATACTAGAATTTATAATAAATAATAATTAATTATAGCCACTAAGATTTAGGATGATTTGCTATAAAGTAATAACAACTGATAATAATGT
>NW_006408519.1:12522475-12530849 GCF_000296735.1 Chrysochloris asiatica | reverse complement strand
GTTATTAAAGTCCAAGCATCCTTGTGTTTTTATTGAAAGAATTGTTCATACTGTATAATTATTTTTAAAACACTGCTAGATTCCACTTAGTAGCCCTGGTGGAGCTGTAGGACAAACATTGGACTGCTCACCATGAGGTTGACAGTGCATACCTATCCATCACCCCTCAGAAGAACTATGATGTTTTCCTTTCCTACAAGGTTGGTTACAGCCTCTGAAATCATACACAGTGTCGTTGAGTTGAAATTGACTCAGTGACAGTAAATATGGTTTGAGTTTGAGATTCTATTTGCTTAAATTTAATTTACAATTTTTGCAACTATGTTCCAGGATAAAAGTTTTCAATGTGCCAATCATTAAAGTATACTAATTAGTCACAAAAAGCTAAATGATAATTGAAATGAAAAAGGCATCCTTTACAATGATGATACAATTGGAAAATGTTTAGGCAGAAGGGGAAGGGATAGTTTTATTTCAAACTTTATTCAAAATAAATTTGAAACAAAAATATTTTTCAATGAAAAATTCTAATAAAAAATGTAAGTGTGTATCTGTAACATATTGATTTTGAAAATTAAAGCATAATCCAAGAGACAGTTGTTGTTGTTGTTGTTGTTGTTGTTAGGTGCCATCGAATCTTTACCAACCCATAACAACTTATGTACAGCAGAACGAACACGGCCCGATCCTGGGCCAACCTCACTACTGTTGCCACATTGAGTCCATCGATGCTGCCACCTGGCCAATCCATCTCATTGGGGGTCTTCCTCTTTGTCTCTGACCCTCTACCTTACCAAACAAAAACATTGGTAATATTTTTAATGCAAAAATTCTCAATGATTTGTATTTTTCAATGAAGAAAAATAACATTGTATGTCATTGTTGTTGTTGTTAAGTGCTGTCAGGTCAGTTTCTACTCACAGCAACCCTGTGTAGAGTTTTCAAGGAGTATTTGGTGGGTTTGAACCACCGACTTTATAGTTAGCAGTCCAGCACTTACTCTATAGTGCCACACCAATACTAAAGGACCATTTGGAGCAAAGCACACAGTCCAGATATTTCTATGTTGCAATTAACAGGCATTTCTTACTTAGACAGTTAACATAGCAGGTGAGTAGAAAAGTGCATATTATAATCAGCCAAGGTTCCTTCAACTTAGGCACCTGTCTATATATTATATGCCATTGAAATCTCAGTTCATGGATTGTTACTATATGACGTTTCTAAATCAGCACCTCAATTTTTCTCTCATTGGCTGAAATATTTATCAGAAAATAATGTCTGTGCATCAAATAGCTTGAAGAAAGAATAAGTAGAGGAAGAACAATGACAGAGATTAATAAAAGGTAAATATAAAAACCACAGCCTTTGAATCAATTCCAGCTCATAGCAATGTTATAGGATACTACAGAGCTCTTCCCTAAGGTTTCCAAGATTGTCAATCTTTAGGGGAGCAGACAGCCTCATTTTCTCCTGCAGAGCAGCCGGTGGGTTTGAACCACTGACATTTTGGTTCATAATTCAATCCCACCTTTCCACCAGGCTCTTTTTAATAAAAAGTAAGAGGTAGTAAAGCGGAAAGTCTTCTATAATCAATGGACTGCCCTTGTTCAGGATAGGCTCGATGCACTGGTGCTATAATACATAGCCCTTCCTCCTTTACTCCACTAAAATACTTGAACAGAATTCAGGGTTTCTTCAGAAGGCAGTAATCTTCCCCTAAGGCATATCTTTGTTGTTGCTGCTGTTAAGTGTCATCGTGTTGGTTCCAATTCATAGTTATCCTGTACAGGGTTTCCAAGGAGCGGCTGGTGAGCTTGAACTGCTGACCTTGTGGTTCAAATGCACCTTGCAGTCCAGCACATTAACTTACAGAGCCACACCAGGAAACCAGGCACATCTTTACTTTGTATCTATTAGTAGTAGCTAGAAGTTCTGGTGTGGCATTATAGGATTAGCACTGGACCACAAGGTCAGTTTGAGCCACAAAGTTGGTGCTTCAAACTCACCAGCTGCTCCTTGGAAGCCCTATACAGGGTCGCTGAGTTGCAACCCTCTAGATGGCATTTAACAACAATTACATCCATTAGCAGCTAGGGAAACAGTGAGGGAGCAATTTATAATATAAAGCACTTGTGCATTCTGCAAGCACCAAAACAAAATAAATACCTGACTAAATTAATAGCAAACTAGAAAATAATTTGTAATGCACATGATATTAAGGCGTCCTGGTGGACTACTAATCACAAGATCGGTGTTCACAGCCACCTTGTCAACCCTATATAGGGTTGCTATGAGTTGGACCTGACTTGATGGCACTTAATAACATATTAAAATTGTTACTAAATGTATCATACAAAGACATACTTAATATCAAAGTTAAATAATATTTCATGTAGTGGAAAATGGATGATGGATATGAATAGGTAAATCTCTAGCAGTGGAAAAATCAATAGGTAGAAATTATATTTTTTAAAAATGGGGGTCAAGAAACTTAGGTAGTCATATTCACTTACTTTAATGTGTTAGTTAATAAAGCTACAAAGTCACAATGACATTGAATAGTACAAATGTGGTAGCTTACCTTTTTGGGCAAAACTATAATACATTGGATAGCATAATATTATATTCCTTCTTTTCTGGCTTAGGATCCATAATTACTCTGTTTAAACAGATTTCCTGTTCATTTTAACACTTAATTTAACTTGCTAGCAATTGTCAGCAGCAATAAAAAATGCATTGAACTTATGACATTTTGTAACTTTCTTAAATCTTTCTCTATGATTTGAATAGCACACACCAGCAAAATAAAGTTGGTGTGTGCAAACTTTCTACTGAAGTCAGTAAATATTCAAAATATTAACACATGATTACAGTAAGATCATGAAGAATTAAATCTTAATGACATGAAATATGTAGATTCATAATATGTTTTTGTGTTTGTTAAGTGCCATCGAGTCAGTGCCCAGTCATAGCATCTATATAGGATTTCCAAGGAGCACTGATGGTTTGGAACCACCACCTTGAGGTTCAAATCAACCTTGCAGTCCAGTGCTCATCCTTCAGTGCCACTCAAGAACTCATTATGCAATATAATACAATAAAATAAATTTAAGTCACTGATAACATTGGTCATTAGAAACTGTGGAGAGTCTAAGTATGTGAAAGTCTCTAATCTGGAAGGAGTCACAGCATGGTTGATCTGATGGGATCTACAGATTGAAATGACAAACAACCACTCAAGTATACCATATGTTAGTATAAAAAGAGGGATTCAGATCATGAGTCTTATTGAAAGTGCAGTGATGCTTGTGGACTGGGATAATTAGGGTAGTGGAGTATTGTAAAAGAGATAAAATCATGCTAAATCTTAAAACTTGGAGAAGCAGAACAAATCTATATAAGGACTTCTAGTTAGAGGCCATGGCAGACATTTGAAAGAAGTGTCTCTGACACGCTTCTAGTCCCCATTCCTGAGCTTAGAACACATACTCTTAATGAATTTGACTTTATCCTCTTGGTGAGGTTGTAGGCGAGGGGTAGAGAACCATTTTTTCTGCCAAAATTTATAACATCATTCTCTGGCCATACAAAATTATCAACTTAAAAATTAGCCTGCTAAATTTTTGTTGTTGTTGTTGTTGTTAAGTGCCGTCGAGTCGGTTCCGACCCATAGCGACCCTGTACAGGGTTTCCGAGGGTGTAAATCTTTACGGGAATAGAAAGCCTCATCTTTCTCCCGCGGAGCGGCTGGTAGTTTCGAACCGCTGACCTTAAGGTTTGCAGCCCGATTCGTAACCACTACGCTACCAGAGCTCCTTATTTAAGTAAGGATTTAATTAACTCATTCCTAGTGGAGTCCTAAGGAGCTCTGGTAGCGTAGTGGTTACGAATTGGGCTGCGAACCTTAAGGTTGGCAGTTCAAAACTACTAGCCGTTCCACGGGAGAAAGATGAGGCTTTCTGTTCCCGTAAAGGTTTACAGCCTTGGGAATCCTGTGCAGAGTTACTATGAGTCGGAACTGACAACAACAAAGGAGTCCTGGTATGACGCTGTGGATTAACGTGCCAGACTGCAAAATGGTTTGAACTGAGAAATCAGCAGTTCAAGCTCAACAGCTGCTCCTTGGAAACCCTATACAGGGTCGTCATGGGTCAGAACCGACTCCACGGCACTTAACAACAACAACAATACTGCAAGGTCGGCGGTTCAAGCTCACCAGGTTCTCCAGAATAGGTCGGAATCAACTCGACACCACTTAGCAACAACAAATATGATGGTTGGAGTCCTGGTGTGGCACTATGGAATAATGCACTGGACTGCAACGTCAATTTGAACTGCAAGTTAGACAGTTCAAATTCACCAGCTGCTCCTTGGAAAGCCCTATACAGTGTCGCTATGAGTCAGAACCAACTCAATGGCACTTAACAATAACAACAATGTGATGGTGGAGTCCTGATGTGGCACTCTAGGATCAGCAATGGACGGCTAACCACAAGGTTGGTGGTTCAAACCCACCAGATGCTCTTTGGAAACCCTGTACAGGTTGGCTATGGGTCGGAACTGACTCAACGGCATTTAACAACAACAATGTTGTAGTGGTCATCTGGTGTGGCACTATAGAATAAATGCAGGACTACAAGGTCAGTTTAAATCACAAGGTAGGGGGTTCAAACTCACCAGTCATTCCTTGGAAATCCTATAATGGATTACTATGAGTCAGAGCAATTTGACAGCACTCAACAACAACAATGTGATGTCTAGAACTGCAGTTGCCATGGCAGGGCCAGACCAAATGATTTTGAGGGCCTTATACAGGCCTTTGGGCCTTACATTCCCAACCCCTGTTACAGGCAGTCAGAATAATTGAGTTGTCAATCAATCAGAGGAGGCATACAGAGAAAACCTATTATCTATCTGTATTGGCTAAACAAATATGGTAGCATTATGAAAGTATAATAAAGAAACAATGATTGAAGTCATTTAGCTGAAACAGGAAGAGGGAAGAATATAGGAGAAATGATTGTTAAGTTAAGAACTGAAATTGATGGCTATAAGTTTGCATTTTTGTGGACATTGTTGTTGTTGTCAGGTGCCATTGAGTTGGAACCGACTCATAGCGACCCCATGCACAGCAGAATGAAACAATGTCCGATCCTGGGCCAACCTCACTACCGCTGCCTCACTTGATGCCATCAATGATGCCACCTGGCTGATCCATCTCATTGGGGGTCTTCCCCTTTTTCTCTGACCCTCCATCTTACCCAGCATGACATCCTTCTCCAGCGACTGTTTCCTCCTGACAATATGTCCAAAGTAGGAGAGACGAAGCTTAGCCATCCTGGCCTCCAAGGACCACTCTGGCTGAACTTCTTCCAAAACAGATCTATTGGTTCTTTTGGCAGTCCATGGTACTCCTAGTATTCTCCTCCAACACCACAACTCAAAGGCATCAATTTCTTCTACAATCCTCCCTATTCACTGTCCAGCTTTCGCATTCATATGAGGTTATTGAAAATACCATGGCTTGGGTCAGGCGCACCTTAGTCCTCAAGCTGACATCTCTGCTCTTCAACACTTTAAAAAGTTCCTGTGCAGCAGATTTGCCTAATGCAATACGTCGTCTTATCTCTTGACTGCTGCTTCCACGAGTGATGATAGTTGATCCTAGAAGAATGAAGTCCTTGACAACTTCAATCTTTTCTCCATTGATAAGAATGTTGTTTATTGGTCCAGTGGTGGGGATTTTTGTTTTCTTGACATTGAGATGCAACCCATACCGAAGGCTGTGCTCTTTGATCTTCATCAGTAAATGTTTCAAGTCCTCTTCACTTTCAGCAAGCAAGGTTGTATCATCTGCATATTGCAGGTTGTTAATGAGTCTTCCTCCAATCCTGATGCCACGTTTATCTTCATTAGAAAATGATTAAAAACTTCAGCCAAAATGTAAATGATGGAGCAACTTAGGACAGAAGGGCCACAAGTGGACTGATATATTAATTTTGAAATGAGCATGTGACCAAAGGCGTAACAGCATTAATGGAAAAGAAGATATAGTATAGAATTATAATACATAATAAAAAATAATTGTCAGGGGTTGAGATTAATTCAATTTGGACAAAGGAAATAGAATTAATATTTAAGATAGATTAACTTCTTACAATGCCTATAACAGAATTTACGGTAAATACTTTTAATACTTAAAATAATTTGACCATCTTAATACCCTATGAAAGGAGCTCTGGTAGCATGGTGGTTACAAATCGGACTTAATCTCACGATCAGCAGTTCAGAACTACAAGTTATTCCATGGGAGAAAGATGAGGCTTTCTATGCCCATAAAGATTTACAGCCTTGAAAACACTGTACAGAGTCGCTATGAGTCAGAACTGACTCCACAGCAAATATGAACAACAATACCCTATGAGGTAGTGATTTTGCTGTAAATCTTTACGGGAGCAGAAAGCCTCATCTTTCTCCCACAGAACAGCTGGTAGTCTCAAACTGCTGACCTTGTGGTTCGCAGCTCGATTCGTAACCACTATGCTACCACTTATGTAGCTTTAAAAGACTTAACAAATTCCCGGTTTTGACTTAGAGTAACTGCTAATTTAACTTTAGTCTCAATTTAGTTTTGACAAGTTCTAATCACTCTTTAGACAGTTACAATTTCCTGTTTTATGAATGTTCAAAATGGTTTCCTCCAAGAAAAGGACATGCATTTCATCAATTTCTATTTTAAAAACCTATTACATTCGGGGAAAATTGCATTTGAATGTTAAGAGTCCACTATGTTTCCACAGCAGATATACATATTTGTAATATACTTTAGTTATCTATAATTTAAAGTTTATTAAATATTTTAAATGTATTTTGTTTTCTTTAATAGATCATAAGCTCAAAAATCATAATTAATTTGGGTGCTTAATAACAGCCATGCACTTGGCTAAGCACATATGTAATACATATTTAAATCTCACATATATTAATTAGATGAGTTTCCATTTTACAGATAGAAAAACTGAAGCTCAGGTGAAGTAGCAAAGCCAGTTGTCAAATTTAGTCATTAAGTTGTTCCTTTAAACTTTTTCAGGAAACTAAATTCTATCTTCTTTCACAAAACTATAATGTGTGTAATATACATAGAAAGCTCAAGGACACTGGATGCTTAACACACGTCTTCTTAAAACAACAGGATTTAAGTAACCACAAGAAACCTAGTACATATTGAGTTATAACTTTAATTCCAAACTCTAGACAGATTTATAATATTCATTCTTTCTTTATTCCACAGGCTGTATAAACATTGTTCTGAATGTTGAAACAGTAAAGCATAAAACAGACAAATCTATGCTCTAGCATGGAGGCCTATTGTTGTACCACAGAATAAGCACTGGAAAGTTAACCACAATGTTGGTGCTTCAAACCTACTTGTTGTTGTTAAGTACCGTCGAGTCAGTTCCGACCCATAGCGACCCCGTATAGGATTTCCGAGAAACAGCTGGTGAGCTTGAACTGCCAATCTTGCAGTTCAAAGGGCTTTGCAGTCTGGTGCAATAACCCACAGTGCCACACAAGGACTCCCCACTAGCTACTTCTATATAAGGTCCCTATGAGTTGGAACTGACTTGATACCTGACAACAACAGTAAAAACAACAGATTCTAGAATAAGCACTCCTGGTAAGGCCCTATAGGATCAGTGCTGGATTGTGAACCACAGGTCAGCAGTTCACACCCAGCAGCTACTCTCAGAAACTGAGTCAGAACCAACTCAATGGCAACTACATGCTCCCTCATGAAGAAAAGGAGAAAAATAAACACACAAACTCACTTGCACATGTATACAGCCAGTCCTTACTTTACACTTGTGATGTGCATAAATTTCAGTTACCACCAGTTGCAGTTGTTGGTAAGTACCATCATGTCAGTTCCAACCCACAGCGACCCTGTATAGGGTTTCTGAGGAGCGGCTGATGAACTTGAACTGCTGACCTTGTGCTTCAAACTGACCTTGCAGTCCAGCTCATTAACCCACAGCACCACACCAGGACTTGACAGTACCACAACAAAAGTGTCTTAATTTTAGTTCCCACACTTTGACACTGAATTATTGTTGTTAAGTGCCTCTGAATCTGACTCATAGCAATGCTGTATAGGGTTTCCAAGGAGCAGTTCGTGGGTTTGAACTGCCAACATGTGGTTCACAATCCAGTGCTGATCCTATAGGGCCATACCAGGAGTCATAGTTAGCTTCATAAAATGCATGTTATGTTATGTTATGTGCCATCGAGTCGGTTCCGACCCATAGCGACCCTGTATAGGGTTTCCGAGGGTGTAAATCTTTACGGGAGTAGAAAGCCTCATCTTTCTCCC
>NW_006408519.1:12513263-12517235 GCF_000296735.1 Chrysochloris asiatica | reverse complement strand
GAGTCACTCCTCGGAAACCCATTATAGGTTTTAAATGAACCGAATCCATGGCAGTTAACAACAACAACAAAACAGTTCATTTTTACTAACCAAATATGTTGGTGTGGCACTGTAGGATAAATAATAGACCATAAGGTTAGTCTGAACCACAAGGTAGGTGGTTCAAACTTAGCAGTTGCTACTCGGAAACTCTATACAAGGTCACTATAAGTTGGAAGTGACTCAATGACACTTAACAGCAACAACAACAACAAGAGATAAAAAGAAGAGTATTTGCTTAAGCTAACATATGGCCCCAAATCTCTCATTTAGAAAGAAAGGAAACTCATGAAGTAGCTTAACTTTACAACCAAGAGTGACAGTAGATAATAGTGTAAGCACTTTGAGAGATATGGTTTAAGATGCATGCAGATTTTAGGCTTTTGCTTTTTATAAGTGGAAAAATTAAATTTTGATAAAGATCCCTAAGTATGAGGAACAGAAATTAGCCTTTAATTTTCTTGCATTTAATGGTCTTTAATTCTCTTGCATTTAAAAGTCTTTGACAATCATGCAGTAATCAAAACACTTCAGCAACTTCCTAACTAGGAAACTTAACTCCTACTTAGCTATTGTTAGCTTCAGTAGTTCAAAGAATGCAAAGTCAATAGCAATTAGAAAAGAAAACCTTTGAGAAAGGGAAAGATAACTATAAAACACCTAATTGTTTCTCTTAAAACCTACTCCCTTGATACCTCCAAATGCTAATGAAATGTCATTTCCCCATGACAAGCAGAATACTGGGTCTTTCTCTTCTTGGGTAGAAAAAGATTTGTAAGGCATACTGTGACAACGTATGTAATACCCTTCATTATTACAACTTGCATTATTCTAATGTTAGTGGATTATAATTAATGTGTAAGTGATTCTAGAAGCTTAACCTCTAGCTTTTATTTGTTGCCTAGCAACCATCAAGCTGAGTGAAACAATGCTTTGGAGTTATTGAGTTGGGATTGCTCTCTCTGGGGTCTTTTAAAGCATTGTCTCTATGTAATTTAGTGGAGGCAAACTTGCTCTGCTAATGGAAAATCCTGTTGAAATAAATCTGAGTCTATATGAAAACAGCCACACTGTTGACTTTTTTATTACAATAAATATGTCAATTATTTTCAAGAGCTCATTGATTTCCATCCCAGAATTTCTTGCTTACAATAAATAAATAAATAAAGCAGGGTTCATTTCTCTTTATGGTACAAATGCAATGATTTTGTTCTTTCCTTTAGTTTCAGCAGATCCAGCAGATGTAAGTCTCTGGGCATTCCATATGGTCACCAGAGCATTCGTCTGTCTACATATGCAAAGTGAAGCAAGGAAAGGTGGCAGATATCCAAAAACTTTAGGCCCAAATCTCTTCTTGTAGAACATAAAGAAAATAAAGACAAAGTATGGGGTTTTTTTTGTGTTAAATTGTCCAGATAATTATGTGGAAGCGAGCTCTACTTTTCTGAGTATTTGAGATCTAACTAGCTTAACTGCTACCTTTACAAACCTTTAAAGGTCAGCTCAAAAACTTCCATGTGAGAAGACTAAACTCAAAAGCCTATAAAGCTGCATGGATCTTTGTTGTTTGCTCTCATTTCCTTTAAAAATTATAGGACTGGGAGCTACTTTTATTTTTTCATTATTTTCAGAGACATAGGCACATAAATCATCAAGCAATATTATTCATATCACATACCGGTAAAATATTGCTAAAGGTAATTTAAAAACAGCTGCAACAGTACATTGACTGAAGTTCAAGGTGGATTCAAGCAAGAACATGAAATAAGGAATATCATTGGCTGACGTCCGATGGAACTTTGCTGAAACCAGAAAATACCATAAAGATGTTTATGTGCTTTATTGACAACACAAAGGCTTTAAACTGTGTGCATCATAGTAAGCTATGGAAAACATTGTGTAGAATGAGAATTCCTGAACACTTAATTGTGCTAATAAGGAACCTGTACATAGACCAGAAGGCAGTTGTTTGAAATGAACTAGGGGACACTGAAGAGTTTAAAATCAGGAAAGGTATGCACCAGGGTTGTATTCTTTCACCATACTATTCAATCTGTATGCTGAGCAAAATAATCTGAGAAGCTGAATAATATGAAGAAGAACATGGCATCAGGATTTGAGGAAGAGTCATTAACAGCCCAATAACAAAGATGTCAGTCTGAGGACTAAAGTGCTCCTGACCCAAGCCGTGGTATTTGCAATAGTTCACATATGCATGTGAACACTAGACAATGAATGTGGAAGACTATAGAAGAATTGATGCATTTGAGTTATGGTGTTGAAGAAGAATATTAAAGGTACAGTGAACTGCCAAAAGAACAAATAAATCTTTGTTGGAAGAAGTACAACAAGAATGCTCCTTGAAGTCAAGATGGCCAAACCATATCACACAGACTTCAGATATATAATCAGGAGGGACCAATCCCTGGAGAAATAAAGCGGAGAGTCAGTAAAAATGAGGGAGACTCCCAACAACAGCAATGGGCTCAAGAGTAGCAGCAATTGTGAAGAGGGCTCAGGACCTGAAGGTGTTTCGTTCAGTTATACATTGGGTCACTATGGTTCGGAACTGTCTCAATAGCACCTAACTACAACAACAACAGGCACATAAAAATATTTCTCTACAATTCTAAAAAAGTAAAATAAATATGCAAAGATATTTGTTACTAACAGGCACTTCAGTTTTAGTGATACAATGTGGAGAAAAGGGGACTATAAATGTTTAGTGAACAGTTTCTCCACTTCATCAGCATTCAATGAGACAAAAGGTTGTACCTATTATTCTATTTTTTGTTACTGTTTTTGAGAACACTATGAATAAAAAGTTTTATGTGAAATCCCTCCATTTAAAAATATTGTATATATCTATGCACACACTGCTGTTATCCCCCAAAAATAAATTCGTTAATTAATTTAAATATATATATTCCCTTTTATTTCCTGAGCTACCAATTTACAATCTCCAGTGTACATAGAACTCCTAGTGTGGTAGCAGCTGCTCTTCGGAAATGTTATACAGGTTGCAAAAAGTTGGAAGCGACTTGACAACGTACCATCAACAAAGTATATATAACCAAAAATTTAAATATATGCAAATATTACTGATATTCTCAAATCAAGAAATTTGTACTTTTAAATTTCTGGTATGCATAGAATTATGAAAAGAGAATTTTTTAAAAGTAGATTTAAAATGTTACTAAATTAAAATTATGGACAATGAATTAGGTATGTTATTGTTAAGTGCCCATTCAATGAATTCCTCTGTAGTATTTCCAAAGATATGAATCTTTCTGGGAGTAGAAAGCCTCATTTTTCTCTCATGGAGCAGCTGGTGGGCTCGAACAACGAACCTTGTGATTCACAGTCAAGTGTTTTTTAGTCAGAGTCACCGCACTTCCATGAATTCTATATAATACACAATTCCGTTATCCAACATATGCTAACTTTTACCTAGAGTGTTGCTAAAATAACAGTGAAGATGATCCTTATTCTGGTCTTAGATAAACTGATGTTATTTATGCTACTTTTAATGCAACTACCTGTAGCAATAGCCTAAACTCAATGCTCAGTTGCTAATGGAAGTCTGCAGTTCGAACCCACCAGCTTCTCCACAGGAGAAAGAATGTGACAGTCACCTTCCAGAAACATCCGTTGCTGTTGTTGTTAATGCCATGGAGACAGGTTTGACTCATAGCAACCCTGTATAGGGTTTCTGAGGATTGGCTGGTGAGTTTGGACTTCCGACCTTGTGACTTACAGCCTTGGAAATGCTAAGGGTAGTTCTGTTTTGTCCTATAGGGTCGCTGTGAGTAGGGATTTGACTCTAGGACAATGGGTTTGGTTTAAGAAAAGATTTGTAAGCATTAAGTTTTGAAAAGATTTTATAAATACAAAACTGATCCTGCACTTGAATAGATGTTAATTAAAGACCTC
>NW_006408519.1:12507279-12512148 GCF_000296735.1 Chrysochloris asiatica | reverse complement strand
TCTCACACCTTTCCCAATTTTGATTTAGTATGCAGAGTAAACTCATCAAGGGTAGAATGAATTTTCGACTTCCACACCTAATCAAATTAGCCATTTATCAATTAGTTAATTTTCTTTAATCTAACTATTTATTTATGTCAGACATTTCATTATAATCACCTCCAAAAAAAGTATACTAGTTAACTGATAAGATAATTCAAATGTACTATGTAGTTTTATTATTTAATATTTTAGATAGATAGAACAATGATGGAATAAACTAACTATATAAATAACCATAAGAAATCTGGAGTGGCTACATTCATGTCAGAAAAAAAAAAATAAGAAAAGTAGCATTATTAGAGGCAAAGACAAAACATTTATACAAGATATAAAGATATGTTGAAGACATAGCAATTGTAAAAGTATACATACCAACCAGGGAGCATGGTGACTCTGTACAATAAGTACAGAACTTTCAATCACATGTTTGACAGTTCAAGCCCACCAGCCACTCCATGGGACAAAGATAAGACTTTCTGCTCCCGCAAAGATTTCCAGTATTGCTGTATGAACTGACTAGACAGCAGCTAACAACAACAATACACCAATCAATCAGTTCTAAGTACCTGATACAAAATCTGTCAGGGATAAAACGAGAAGTAGATATTTCAACAAAACTAGTTGCAAATTTTAATAACTGACTCTTAATTGATAGAACAAATAGGAAATCAGCAAGCATGCAGAAATTTAATCAATATTATCAATTTATTTTAGTTACCTGACATTTATGGAACCTGATGTACCTTCATTGCAATGCAAATAAAGCATTCACTCAGACCACATGTTGGAAACTAAAACAAGATCAATGAATGAAAATATAATAAAGAATCATACAAGTATGTTCTTTAACTATGATGAAATTAAATTAGGGTTCCACTTTAGAAGTAAAATGGGGAAAACTGCAAATATTTGGAAACTAAACAATATAAATTTAAATAGTCCATGATTTAAACTTCAAGTAAAAAACACAAACCCACAACATATTAAAATTTATAGGATAAAAATTTAAAGGTACTTAAAAGGCAATGTAAAGCTTTAGATGTCTACTTTAGAAAAGAACACTCAAATTAATCATCTAAGCTCCCAATTTATGGCACTAGCAAACTAAATCCAAGAGAAGTAGAAAGAAGACCATAGTAAAGACTAGTAGGAAAGCAGTGAAATAGAACACAATATTGAAAAATCAATACAGCCAAAGTTATTTTTTCTTGATAATATCAGCAAAACTCACAAACCCTTACCTAGACCCACCAAGAAAATAAGATAAAAGACAGAAATCACCAAAATCAGCAATAAAGGAGAGGGGTATGGCATTACTATTGACCCTGTAGATATTAAAAGTCATGTAAGGAATGCTATTAACAGACAGGCTAGTGAATTAGACAATTTAGATACTATGGAAACCTTTCTAGGATGACAAACTACCCAAACTAATCTGAGAAGAAATAGAATATCTGAAAAGATCAATAATAAGTAAATACATTCAATTAGCAATTACAAATATTTTCACAAAGAAAAACCAAGCCACAAATAGTCTCATTGGTTGATTCTGGCAAATACTTCAACAGGAAATATGAATGCTTCAAATCTACTTTAAGAAAATGGAGGAGGAAGGAACCATTATCATCATTTTTCTGTTAATTAAGCCAGTATGAGTTATGGTGTTAGATGAGAATATTGAAAGTGTCATGGGCTGCCGAAAGAACCAATAGATCCGTTTTGGAAAAAGTACAGCCAGAGTGCTCCTTGGAGGCCAGGATGGACAAGCTTCGTCTCTCATACTTCAGACATATTGTCAGGAAGGACCAGTCACTGGAGAAGGACATCGTGTTTGGTAAGGTGGAGGGTCAGAGAAAAAGAGGAAGACCCCAACAAGATGGATTGGCCAAGTGGCAGCATCAATGGACTCAAGCTTGGCAACAGTAGTGAGGTTGGCCCAGGATTGGGCAGTGTTTTGTTCTGCTATGCATACGGTCATTATGAGTTGGTACCGACTCAATGACACCTAACGACAACAACATATTCATCCCAAACCAAAAGGAAACATATAAAAGAAAGCAAGTACTAATCTATCTCCCTAGTAGTGTTTGGGGACTCCCGGTGTGGCACTGCATGAGCAGTACTGGACAGCAAACCACATGATCAGCAGTTCAAACCCATCAGCTGCTCCTTGGAAGCCCTATATAGGGTTGTTATATGTCAAAACTGACTTGATGGCACTTGACAACAATAACAGTAGTGTTTTGAATGCCTTCAAATCCCAGAGATTCACCTTCAGGCAATGTATTCGACAATACACAATGGCTATTCATAAGGTTTTCAATGGTTATTTTTCAAAAGTGGTTTGCCAGTTACTTCTTCCTGGTTTGTTGTAGTGTGACCTCTGGCTGAAAACTATCCATCATGAGTAACCTTGTTGGTATTTAAAATACCAGTGGCATAGCTTCAAGTATCATAGCATCACAAAAGCCACCACAGTCCGACAGACTGACAGATGAGTGATGGGATTAATCGCTAGCCTGCAATAATTAATACATTACTTACAACTTTTTCAACCATATTTGCAAGGAAAATTGGTCTCTGTAGATATTCAGAATAATCATAATCAATTTTTTGTATTAAGTTTATGATAGCTTCCTAAGATGAACTGTGGATATTTTATACATTTCTGGAACACTATGAATAACATTGGAATTACCCACTCTTTGAAAGCTGTTTAGTATTCAATTATAAAGAAATCAACATTTCAGTATTATTTTTATTTCTCATTAATAACAGATGCATTAGCATTTTCAACTATTTCTTAGACAAATTTTGGTAAATTTATATTTTATTTTGAAATGATTTATTTTCCCTAGTTGTTTATTCATTGACATGCATAGATTTTATAATTCATTTAAATTTCTAGTACATGTTATATTTCCAAACTAGTTTCCAAAGATGTACCTTTTTTTCTTATTATTTATTTTTAAATCAGCATCACTATTTCAGTTTTATTGCTGTTTTTTTTTAAGAAATAACTTTGATGGTTGATAGTGGTTATGTGCAGTGGAGTCTGTTCTGACTCATAGTGATTCTATATTGAGTTTCTGAGGCTGTAAATCTTTATGGGAGCAGAAAGTCTTATCTTTCTCCTGTGGAACCACTGGTAGTTTTGAACTGCTTTCCTTGAGGTAAGCAGCCTGACTTGTAACTAACTTTAGGGTTTATTTATCTTTTATTTTTCAATTTTATTACATTTAACAATTTTTTCTTCTGTATTTTGTTAATCTTTTGATATTGCTAAATGACATCAAGTAGGTTCTTACTCTTAGCTACACTGTATATGGTTTCTGAGCAGTGGGTGGTGGATTTGAATGGTCACCCTTGCTGTTCAAACGGATCTTCAGATCAAGTGCTTATCCTATAGTGCCACACCAGGATTCCATTTTAATATTCTACTGGAGTCCTGGTGTGACTCTGTGGGCGAATGCGTCAGATGGCAAAGTCATTTGAACTGCAGGGCCTGTGGTTCAAGCTCTTGGAAACCCTATACAGGGTTGCTATGGGTTGAAATTGACTCTACGGCACTTAACAACAACAACAATGCTGTATTATTTTGTTGTTTTTTCCCTATATCTTTGAAGTGTATAGTTAAGACATTTATTCTTGATGTTTCTCTTAGTAAAATTTTGTTGTTGGATGCTCTTGAGTCAATTCCAACTTATAAAGGACCTTTGTGATCGAGTAGAACTCCCCATGACACTGTAGGATAGAGCACTGGACTATAAAGTGGGTTAGAACTGCAAGCTCGGCATTTCAAACCCATCAGTCACTCCACTTGATGGCACTAACAACAATAACAATCTTTGCAGAAGCAGGTTGCCAGATTTTCATCCCAAAGAGCCCCTGGTGTCTTCGAATCTCCAAACTTCTGGTTTGGAGTCAAGTGCGTAAGCATTTGCAACACCACAGCTCCTTCTTTTAGCAATGTTGTTGTTGTCAAGTCTAGTTGGTTCTAACTCATAGAGACCCTGTATAGGCCTTCTCAAAAGCTGCTGGTGGGTTTGAAACACTAACCTGTGGTTAGCAGTCCACGGCATATCCTACAGCACCACATCAGGACTCTTTTTAGTAACAGAGATAGTTAATTATTCATTTTCATTTCAATAAAATTTTATCTGTGCTCCAGGGATTTTAGTATAAAGTGATACCCTTTATTTGCTTTCTAAGTAGTTTGAAATGTTAGTTCTGATTTCATTTTTCTTGTAGAGTTCATTTATAAGAATAGCAATCCATGGCTTTATAGGGTAAGCACTGGACCTCAAGGTCAGTTTGAATCACATCAGTGGTTCAAGCTAACCAGCATCTCCTTGGATGCAGGAGCATTATGAGTCAGAACTGGCTCGATGGCACTGAACAACAATACAATCAGTTAAGCCATTTCCCCTATTTTATTCATTTGAGATACTTCTATATGATTTAAATATTTTTCAGAATTTTAGAGTTCAGGAGAACTTGATAAAGTGTCCAAAACATTAATATCTAACTAGAACTTCTAACCTTATGCTACATATATAACTTCTCAAAGAAGCTTTCTCATATGTAAATAAAGCAATTAAACTAAATAGCCTCTATATTGTTAATTTCTGAATTTTGCACCAGGCTGCAAAGCTGTTTGAACACAAAGTCAGCAGTTCAAGCTCACCAACTGCTCCTTGGAAACAGTATACAGGGTCGCTATGGGTCAGAATTGACTCAATGGCACTTAACAACAACAAAAATTCTGACGTTGGAAGTAGTGGCAAATTAATACATTTGTAATCATAATTTATTATATATGGAAAA
>NW_006408519.1:12504904-12506892 GCF_000296735.1 Chrysochloris asiatica | reverse complement strand
AGTCCAATGCTTACAGCATAGAGCCACCATGTTCCCATACTCAACAATAAATATTTAATAATTAATTTCTGGGATTCTGGGAAAGAAAACATATCTCAGAGACTTTTTCTCAGAAATTCCATTTAAAATTCAGACTTTTCTTCAGAAATGTAATTATTTTCCATTATCCAGAATGATTGCATATAGTTTTATTTTTCTAAGACTGCAATTAGTCTGATTTCTATCTTAGTCTTTTCTCAGAGATTCTAATGTTTTATTATTTCTACCTTAGCTCTATGGATTATGATAGGCTCTTTCCTTACAATCATTAGTTAGGAATTAGAGTTGCCTCCTGTTAACCTGAAAGTTTATTAGAACACAAATACTTTTTTATCTTAACACCATTGTTTTCTTTCATTTTAAGTGTCTCATTGTTTTAGTAGTATTTTCAAGGTTTTTATTTATTTTTTATTTTCTTCTTCTTCCTGGGTTTGACTTTATTATAGCTCACTAATTTCCTTTCTGAAAATTTATATTTGGATTTCAATCCAATGATTTCCCTCCGGTTTACTTTTTTGTGCAAGTCTCATAGGCAATTAACTTTCCTTGCATGACTGCCTACTTGGCCTCTCATACCAGTATTGAGAAACATCAGGAGAGCAATTTTCTTTGAATATTTTTAAACTTATTCAGATTTCTCCTTCCTGATGATTGCAGTCAAGAATTGCCACTCATTTCTGAGAGATTGCTCTCTTCACCTTTTCAATCTCCAGCTAACTAGCCAGGATAGTAATTCTGTTTCCCTCCAGGGTAAATTCCTTATTAGAAAAAATTTGATGTGGCTGTGACATTACCAACAGTTTAAAAACTTTCTAGCAGTTCCTAGACTTTTTGTTAGTCAATTCATAATAGGTCAGGATATTTACATGTCAGCTAAGTTAGGAAATATGGCTTTCATGATAGAAAGGGAGCCAGAGATAACATGATAGAGTTTTTTAAACTAACAACATATTCATTTAAAATAGCATTTTCAACTTAAATAGCAACTAAACTTCAGTAGATGGAATACACAGGAATTAAGTCAGCTTCATATGTGGAAAGAATTGATGGAAAACCTCAAAATTATCAGTTAGAACAAGGTCAGGGCACAACAGACCATCAATTGCTTGAATGCAAGTTCAACTTGAAACTGAAGAATATTAAAACAAGTCCACAAGAACCAAAGTATGACCTTGAGTAGATTCCTATTGAATTAAGAACTCTCAAGAATAGATCAGATGCACTGAACACTAATACTCAAAGACCAACTGAATTTGGATGACATCAAGGACATCATACAAAAAAAAAAAAAAAAAAGGTCATTAAAAAGACCGAAAAAAATAAGAAGACCAGAATGGATGCCTGAAAACACTCTGAAACTTGCTCTTCAAGGTTGTGGTGGTGGTGGTGGTGGTGGTGGTGATTGTGTGCCACCAAGTTGGCTCCATCTCATAGTGACCCTATATAGGGTTTCTGGGCTGTAAATTTGTGTGGGAGTAGAAAGCAACAGGTAGATTCAAACTGCTGACCTTGTGGTTAGCAGCCCAACTCACACTACCAGAGCTCCTTCAGCTAAAGTGAATGGAAGAAACGATGACATAAAACAGTTAATCAGAAGATTTCAAAGGGCAGCATAAGAATGCAAAGTACAAAATTATAATGAGGTGGAACATAATGGTGGCTAGGCTGGAGGGGCAGTGAGGTTTGTCATCAGCAATATCATAGAATACCACGCAAAGCAGATTCAGGGCAGAGCTACAAAACTCAGAACCACATAGATAGGAATATTTAAAAGGTTTGAAGGCTTATAGCTAGTGGAACTTGGAGCAAAAGTAAGAAATCAAGTACTATTGAATCTGCTGGGCTTGGCACCTGGAGCCAACAACTTGGGCAAGACCAAACAGCAAGACAAAGTGGGGGAGCAGACACACCACAGAAAAATACCACGGGAACCTCAGAGCAAAGGTGGA
>NW_006408519.1:12484486-12496776 GCF_000296735.1 Chrysochloris asiatica | reverse complement strand
GCAACCTGATTCACAACCACTATGCTACCAGAACTCCTTCTTGGTCAGGTTGTTAGTGCCATCGAGTTGGTTCTGACCCATAGCTACCCTGTATAGGGTTTCCAAGGAGCAGCTGGTGAACTTGAACTACCGACCTTGGAGTTCAAACGGCTTTGCAGTCTGGCACATTAACCCACAGCACCACACCCACATCTGTCTTTAAAATTTATTGTCATAAATAAGTAAGCACATCCTATGTTGCATCAGTTTGTTGAAACATTCATTTTCTATTATGAAGATTCTTGGAACCTTGTTTTCTCCCAATGCTTTCAATGCAGCTTGAACTTCTTCCTTAAATACTGTCAGTGCTTTATCATATGGGACCTCATGAAATGACTGAACATCAACCAGTTCTGTTTGGTACATTGATTTCAGTGCATTCCTTCCATTTTCTTTTGATGCTTCCTGTATCATTCAATATTTTGCTCATAGAATCCTTCAATATTAACTCTTGAGACTTGAATTTTTCTTCAGTTCTGTTCAGTTATTTTACTTCATCATTTCTTTCAGTCACTTTAATTTATCTACGCTCAAGAGCGAATTTCAGAGTCACTTCTGACATCCACTTTGTGTTTTCTTTCTTTTCCTGTCTTTTAAAAGACCTTTTGCTTTCTTCATGTTTGATATTCTTGATGTCATCCCACAACTCTTCTAGTAATTAGTATCTAATGTGTCAATTCTGTTATTGAGATGGTCTTTAAATTCAGGTTGGATATATCCGGAGTTGTATTTTGGCTCTAGTGGAATTGTTTCAATTTTATTTAGCTTTAATTTGAAATTACATATGAACAACTGATGGTCTCTTCCACAATTGGTCCCTGCCCTTGTTTTGGTTGATGATATTGAGCTTTTCCATGTTCTCTTTACACAAATGAAGTCATTTTGATTTCTGTATATTCTACCCGGTGAGGTTCATGCTCAACTTTTTATGCTATTGAAAAACTTTGTTTTATATAAAACTACTTGTTTTATATAGGATATAATCAACTTTTTAAGCTATTGAAAAATATTTGCAATGAACAAGTTGTTGATCTTGGAAAGTTCTATCATATGATCTTCAGTATCATTTTTATCACTTTGGCCATATTTTCCTACTATTGATCCTACCTCTTTGTTTTAAACTGTTGTATTCCAATCACCCTCGGAAACCCTGTACAGGGTCGCTATGGGTCGGAACCGACTCGACGGCACTTAACAACAACAACAATTCCAATCACCAGTAATTATCACTGCATCTTGATTGTATGTTTGATCAATTTTAGACTGAATAAATTGGTAGGATTCTTCAGTTTCTTAAATAGTGGCTTTAGTGGCTAGTGAATAAGTTTTGCTAATAGTCATATTAACTGATCTTCCTTATAGTTGCATGGATATTTTCCTAACACAGCACTGTACTTCAAGACAGATTTTGAAATGTTATTTTTGACAATAAGTGACATCAATCTTCTTCAATTTGTTATTTTTGACAATAAGTGACATCAATCCTCTTCATTTTGTAGTTCCCAGTTTATTTTAGTTACTTAATGCCTAGGATTTTGATCTTTATGCATTCCATTTCTTTTTTAAAGGCTTCCAACTTTCCTTTGTATATTCTATCTTCCAATTATTAATGGATGTTTGCAACTGTTCTCATTTTGAGGTGTGCACATCAGTAAATAGTGCTCCATCTATGTCATTAAGATCAACTCTACTTTGAGGAGCCAATTATATTTTGAGCATTTTCCAACATGAGGGGTTCTTCTTCTGGCTCTTTATTAGGCACTATTCCACTGCCATTCATAAGGACTTTAGTGGCCAACCATCCAGCACAGATAAGATAGCATGATGGGCTATGCCTTAGGCTGCTGAAGGCAAGGTCTGCAGTTTGAATCTACTAGCTGCTCTGCAAGAGAAATATGAGTAGGTTTTCTGCTCCCGTAAAAATTATAACCTCAGAAACCCCATAAAGGGAACTGAGTCAATGGTATATAACAACAACAATAACAACAACACAATTTCAGAAGTGGCCTGTCTCCCCTTTCTTCCTAGTCTGTCTTAATCTGGCAGCAACACTGAAATCTGGCTACTGTGGATGACCATTCTGGCATTTAAAACACCAATGCCACAGTTTGTAGCATCACAGCAACACACAAGCAACCACCGTACAATAAACTGACAGGCATGTGGTGGAATGTATGGACTTCAATTTTTTAATATAAAAAGTTTTATAGGGATTGAGATCATAGACATATATATTATTGAACCTTGCCTAATAGGTGTTATCCAGCACATGACTGAATTACTACCTTAAAATTCACAGGAGACTTTAAGCTTGACCTCACTATTGGGACAGGTCTGTCCTCAAAGAAACCCAGTGACCACCTTGGAGGCAGATCTTCATGCAAAGTACCAGGACTCAAGTCAAAAGTAGAGAGTCGCTCAAGTTACTGAAGAGGTCATATGACAGTTTTATGTATGTTTTTGTTATTAAGTGCCTTCGAGTCAGTTCCAACTCATAGCAACCCAGTATAGCATTTACAAGGAGTGGCTTGTGAGTTTGAACCACCAACCTTTTGGTTCAAATCGACCTTGCAGTTCAGTGCTTTAACCCAGAGCACCACACCATGACTCTATGTTTTATGTATGCTTGCCATTAAATATTAGTATTTTAGGCAATATTTGATACTAAGAATATAAAAGAAAGAAAGTGTCATTCTACCAACATCTAAACTTCACAGGCTGTGAATATAAAAAAAATTTTATATAAAAAAAACAGTTTGAAAAAACAAAATCAGTGGTAGTTGGTTTTACAAAATCATAGACCTTTTATCAGAAAAACTTTCAAGTCACTTGGTGACCTATCTTTACAAAGCTACATTCTCCCTGCTGCCATATACCTGTACAGATTCTTTACAAGATTTTTTTTATCCCCTGACGTAGGGTATCACCTCCTTCCTCAAGTGAAAGCCAGAATCTTTCCAAAATCAGCAACTAATATTCTTAAGATTTTGAGCTATATTTTTAATTTAGGCTATATCCAGACATGTTCAGAAATTTTCACTGTCTTAATTTATGGGTTGTAGATTTCTACAATTTATAACAAGTTTCTTCACCTCTTTCATCTACACAGTGTGTTTCTCACTTCTTGGACTGATTTTGTATATGTTTGTGTTCTTCCCATCTCTATTAATACAGGCTGGTTTTACATTAATTGCCATTTTTCAAACTTTAAAACTGTAACTCAAGTTGGAAATTAATACCTAGCAATGCCTTCAGTTATTCAACTGTCAAACACTGTTTAAAATAGAAGATTCCTTTTTTAAAAATGATACTTCTGAAAAGACAAATTAGTTCAAATCTACCCTAAAAGTCCAAGATAAATAAATCTATTTGTGAAATAAAAAGGCTTGCCAACCTTGATTTGTATGTTGTTTGATACAAGGGATTGTAAAGGGACCAAGGAGTCCTGGTGTGGTGCTGTGGGTTAATGAGCCAGACTGCAAAGCCATTTGAACTGCAAGATTGGCGGTTCAAGCTCACCAGCTGCTCCTTGGAAATCTTATACAGGGTCATTATGGGTCAGAACCAGCTCAACTGCACTTCACAACAACAACAAAGGGGCCAAGAGTTTTAAGGTTCTATCCACAATATCCTGAGCCTGCAAGGCAGTTTCATAGAGAAATCAAGGATTCCTAAGGCAACTTGCCATTTAAATAAGAAATATCAAGATTCCTAGAAAAGAAAAGCAGAATTAAATAATTGAGGAAATTTTACATTTTGTTGTTGTTTTGGCTGGACAGGCCTTTTATCATAGAAGATAGCTATGTTCACCACCACCACCCTCCAAAAAGCACATAAGTACATAAGTGCCAAGAAAGGAGCTTTAGTAGCATCGTTGTTGTTGTTAAGTGCCATCGAGTCGGTTCCGACCCATAACGACCCTGTACAGGGTTTCCGAGGGTGTAAATCTTTACGGGAGTAGAAAGCCTCATCTTTCTCCCGCGGAGCAGCTGGTAGTTTCGAACCAAATTGGACTGCTAACCTCAAGGTCAGCAGTTCGAAACTACCAGCTGTTCTGCAGGAAAAAGATGAGGCTTATTGCTCCTGCAAAGATTTACAGACTCATAAACCCTATACAGGGTCACTGTGAGTTGGAACTGACTCCATGGCATATAACCACCAACTGAGTATCAATAGCTTATGAACTAGCTGCTCTGCAATGAAGACACATTGTAGTTTATGCTTAATTTTTCATTTCTTTTCTGGGACTTGTCTTGTTTTTCTATGATACATGACATAATTTACTGATTGAAATTATATACAGTAAGTGTACTTATTTCATGCACACACATACACACACACACACACAATCCATGCACTTCATGTCAGTACCCCCCAAAATGTCTAACATATTCCTTCGTATTATTTAAGTGTTTAACAAGTATTTATGGGGATTTTTTTTTATGAATGTTTGTGGTGAAAGAAAAACAAATTTGTTTTTTTCCAAAGTAGTTACATTTTTTAAGCTATAATTTTAATAACTTCAATTTTATTTAATTGGAGATGGTAGATAGATAGAATGTTATGAATATATATGGTGGTGGTGGTGTGATGTGGAGTCAGTTCCAACTCATAGGGACCCTGTACAGGGTTTCCGAGGCTGTAAATCTTTATGGGAGCGAAAGCCTCATCTTTCTCCCACGGAGCATCTGGTAGTTTCGAACTGCTGACCTTAAGGTTCGCAGCCCGATTTGTAACCACTACACTACCAGAGCTCCTTTATGAATATATAGTTAACTGGATTTTCTTTTTCTATAGTTGGAATTTTACGTGCTTATCAGCATAAGCAATGAAATATAGGACTTAAAAGTTACTATTCGGATATTTATACAAATGGATTCTGAGCAAACTCAGGAGAACAGTAAAATGTGAAAATAAAAGATTCAAGAATCCACGATATCCGTTGAGCTAAAGAGAGATACTGCCTAGTGACAGAAAAAACTCCAAGGAATATGCCCCCAATCTTTACTCCATGCTTCCCCTCAGATCATTTAAAGAAGAGCCCAACTGGGTTGCCTGCCTCCTTTTGAAATTATATGTGCTTCAGGCAGAGCTAGCCTCAAAGGGACCAATTATAGGGAATGGGGGTGGTGGTTATTTCCTTTTAAAGTCCCTAGACTCAGTAAAGTTAGCTCTCCTTTCTCAAGCCTTCCGGAGGTCTTTCTTAGGACGATGAACTTAGTTGGGCAGAACTGCATTTTCTTTCATAATTCTCTGTAGTACTTCACCCAGTGTTTCCTGTACCACACCCTAAGCCTTGAATAAACTGTGTTAATGAAGTTGATGATAAAAGGAGCATTTCTCTGTTTGTAGTCCATTGTGTTTAGTTCAGTTAGTGGAAGTTTTGCTTTACAAAAGCAGCCTATTTCAAGCAGAGAGGATTTAGCTCTGAATTTTCAGAAAGGTTAATATCTATCTAGTTATCCAGAAAGTTTCACATGAAGATCAATTAACCTCCTTTTTTCTTTCTTTCTTTCTTTCAAACTAGGCTTCTCTGTCTTTGGGGAGGTGGACTATCTTGAAAGCCAGTCAGAAAGATTTTTATTAAATAGCTCTACAGTCTAGCAACTTTCACTCTTTGAAAACCTTAGCCAGACATATTACTACAGAGGAAACCTTAGGCAATTAAATCAAAGAAACCCAGGGCATAAGCCCATTATCTCTGTTTCAACTGTTCTCTTTGTGTGACAGGTACAACTCAGGTGAAACTCTCTTTTGTAATTTCTCTTCTCAAATTTGACATGGTTCTGTGAAGTCTGTCCTAGAACAATTAAAAGGAGAATGCAATCACTCAATTCTACTTGTGTATCTTAAAGTTCCAGCTTGTTCAACTAAAACAGCTGAGACTTTTAAATAAGGGAAGGATAAAAAGTACATAACATCCTTTCTATACTACGAGTGTGTATATACTGTAAAATAATATTCAGATGCCTACAGTATCATATTAGTTTCTGCTACACAATCTAAAGCACAGTGTCAAACATTTAAACATAGGACTAAAGCAAATTACTGTTACATTTATATCTATATATATATTTTAACTGTAGCTACTATCTCAAAACAAAAACGTGATTTGTTATTATTACAATTTGTTTCAGTGCTTAACATGAACTGGGACAAGTTCTATGTTAATGAGTTTTAATAGTCACTCTGATTTCCTTGGGGACTAGAGATATATTGTTGTTGTTGTTGTTAAATGCCATCGAGTTCCGACCCATAGAGATCCTGTACAGGGTTTCCGAGGGTGTAAATCTTTACCGGAGTAGAAAGCCTCATCTTTCTCCCACGGGGCGGCTGGTAGTTTCAAACCGCTGACCTTAAGGTTCGCAGCTCGATTCGTAACCACTACACTACCAGGGCTCCTTAGGAAAAGAAAACCCACTGCTTGGTTATATGATCAATTCCATTAAAAAAAAAACGCTGGGCAGGGGTAATGTGCTCTGTTATCTGTCTAGTCTTGGCTTTATTGCTGCTGCTCACAAAGGAGAGATGAAGTACATGGGAAAAGGGATTATTTTGAATACCAGAAATTTAGACACGTTGAATTAATTTTATCAATAATCTCCTGATTGTAGTGCAAGGTCAGCCATTTAAGCTCATCAGCTGCTCCTCAGAAACCCAATACAGGGTCTCTATGGGTTGTTACTGACTCGACAGCACTTCACAACAACAACAACAACTTCCCAATAATGTAGACATCTTCACTGCGTAAGACAGAAAGACCCAGCAGTTCTGTTTGTTCTGCTGCTTCTCATTACCATTAGTTATAAAATGAAGTAAGGAGCTCTGGTAGCATAGTGGTTATGAGTTGGGCTGCTAATCTCATGGTCCGCAGTTCGAAACCATCAACGGTTCCGAAGGAGAAAGATGAGGCTTTCTGCGTCAGTAAAGATTTACAGCCTGGAAATCCCTATTCAGGGATGCTATGAATTGGAACCACCTCCATGGCACACCACCACCTTAAAATGAAGTAATTGGACTGTTGATCATGAAAGTTCTTCTTGCTAAAATTCTTTATTTCTGTTCCTCAATTAGGAAGAATATGATACAATTTCTCTGCATTATAACGTATAAATCTCGATTTTAGAGAAACATAAATTTAAAAATCTAAGGAGATAACTGATCGATGGTGGGTAGAGGAGACAGGAAACGAGAATGGTTTAAGATTAAAGGAATATTGTTGTTGTTGTTGCTGTTAAGTTCTATACAATAGGTGCAGACTCATAGCGACTCTGGGTAGGGTTTCCGAAGAGCGGCTGGTGACCTTGAACCACCAACACTGCAGTTCAAACTGACCTTGCAGTCCAGCGCATTAACCCACAGCACCACCAGGACTCCAGAAGAAAATCAGAAGACATAAAAATCAACTATAATTGTTTAGATTTCTAATTTTGAGACAATCCAAAAATTTAATTATGGGTTAGACATTAGATGATACAAAGGTAGCATTATTAATTTTGTTAGATAATAGTATTGTAGCTATTTAAGTAAATACTATTCAAATACTAGTATTAGGGGGCTTCAAAAAGTTCAAGAAAAAAATCCATTGTCTTTTAATTCCATTTTCCATGAATCCTTTTGAAGCCCCCTTGTATGTGAAATTTATGAATTTAGGGGAAGTTAAAATCAATAAAATGAATAGCGTCAAACATTAAAATAGAGCATTTCAAGACATATATATTTTTAGATTCATAAAGCAAAATGAAGATCTATAAAGTAATTCATGCCTTCAAAAGTTTGTCTGGGAACTATGAAATAAGGCTGCATTTATTCTTTCACATTTCTTAGTGCTTGTCTAAAATGATACATTAAGTAAGACTTTGTATAATACTATTCTTCTTTTTTCTGAATTCAGATTTATTGTCTAATCTTTTGAAGACCCTCTCCATTATTCTTGCAATTGGTAGTCATCTTATTAAGTTGAAACTCATTCCCTAATGTGATGTAGAGATGTGCATATATGAATATGCTGCTGCTCCTTGAAGCTCAGAAGGGTCAGAGAGATCCAAATTATATACATTACAAATTATTATACATTACAGTGAATTTGAATTTCATTTTTTATGTTTTGATAGTGTTACTACCAGCCTCACAGAGAGTACTCATTTTAGAAATTGCACTGAAGTAGAAAAAAGTGACCTTATAACCTAAGAAATTATAGCCACATTTCTGTACTCATTCTTGGTCTAGGTTTTTTAAATTCTAAGCTTGTATGTACAATAGAACACAAAATAAAATATTATTAAATGCACCATAAGAAAGTAATTACTGAAGAACGGGCTGGCCTTCGAGCGACAGCGACGCAAGATTGTAGCCACTGCGGGATCTGGAATAAAAGTCCCTCGCAATTGCCGACTGTTGAAAGAACTCCAAGAAGGCTAGAAAGGAGTAGGAGTTGGCACAGTTAGCTGGGGTCTTGAAGATGAGGAAGACATGACACTTACAAGATGGACAAGGATGATAATTGGGCCTCCAAGAACAATTTACAAAATCCAGATATACATACAGCCTTAAAATAGAATGTGACCCTAAATACCCAGAAGCACCCCCCTCCCCCTTTGTAAGGTTTGTAACAAAAATTACTATGAATGGAGTAAATAGTTCTAATGGAGTGGTGGGCCCAACCATATCAGTGCTAGCAAAATGGCAGGATTCATATAGCATCAAAGTTATCCTGCAAGAGCTTCAGTGCCTAATGATGTCTAAAGAAAATAGGAAACTCCCTCAATCGCCTGAAGGACAGTATTACAGCAATTAATAAAATATAAAAACCACAGGTCCTCCCCTCTCCCCACTCCTATTCTATTTATGCAGTCTTCATTTTCCACAGTAGTAAATTTTCTAGATACGTCTTGTAGACCTCAAAGTATGGGAAAGGAAGCTCCCATTCAAGGGCAAGTTGTCTTAAGATACTGTAAATGATACTAATTTTTTGTCCATTTGAAATCTATAAGTTGTGTTATAACAAATCATCCTGTCCAGTGTAACTACTGTCCACGTAGTTGACCTCCTGGGATCAAGAAAGTATATTTAATTGATTTCTATCATAACTGGTGGGGAACATCTAACTCAAGTGTGAAAAGACACATCACACAATCACCTTGCTGCTGATTATACAGCCTGAGATCTCTGCCTTCTCCCCTTGCCCCACCCCCTGCCCTCAGTCCCTCTCCCTGCAACAGCCCTCCAGCTTGGGGTGGCTTCTTAGAATAGATGTGAAGGTTTTGTATTGCAGCGTATGGAACTACTGCTGGGTGTGTGGGGTGTTTAAGTTCTAAATGATGCCCCCCATTCTAAGCTGGAGTCCTGGTATGGCTGTGGGTTAATGCGCCAGACTGCAAAGGCGTTTAAACTGAAAGCGGTTCAAGCTCACCAGCAACTCCTTGGCAACTCTATATAGGGTCGTTGTGCATCGGTATTGACTCCATGGCACTTTACAACAACAACAAATACATTCCAAGCCATCCCTGCCCACTCTTCTCCACTACCACCTTGGCCAATGCATAGATTATAACCCCTCTGCTACCCTGGGAAACTGGCATTTGGTGAGGAATTCAAGGCTTTCTCCCCTGTCTTCTCTCTCCCCACCAGATCAAGAGGTGCTACTTCTCCCTTCCTCCTGCCAAAGCCCCTCCATGCACCCCACCAAACCACACTCCCAATGATACTTCCCTGCTTTGGCCAAAAGCCATCAGGTAAGGTTGGAATGAGTCTCTGACCTCCCTTGTTTCGTTCTGTAACCACACTGATTTACTCTCCACCAGCCTGGCACATGAACATGGGGTCTTCAGCCCTGCCACCACCCTCTGCTGTCATCATTGGCTGATTCGCTGTTTCAGCTCAGGTTTTGATGTGGTAGCAAGAACAGTCACCAGGGTCACTCAGACCTGCCAGCTCTCAAAGTCCTTGGTGGTTAAACTCAGAGAAAGGTCACATGAAGACACTTGTAAGCACATACAATCTCTCTGAATGTTTTCTTTTCCTGACATTGCTTTGCTTTTAAAAATATAAGAAGTGTTAAACAAGCAGGCTCTCATTTGGTCATTCTTGCAATCCATTTGGGTCTAGTTTGGAGTCTGACAACTGAAACAAAAAGAACCTTGACTTTGGTGTGCACTTTGGCTTTGGGGTTGCTGCTTCTCACAAGCCTCAACAGGAAGTCAGAAAGAACTCGGTGTGCACAGCAGATCCCCAAAATTGGTGGGCTTGACCCCCCGGAAAATTGCCACTCTATCAATCCATCTACTTGGAGGTCTTTCTCTTCTTCACAGATCCTCCACTTTACCAAGCATGGTATCTTTCTCCAGAAATTGGTAGCTCCTGATAACATGTCTAAAGAGTGAGAGACCAAGAGTTGCCATCTTGGTTTCTAAGGAACATTTGGATTATACTTCAAAGACAAATGTGTTTGTTCTTCTTGAAACAGACATGGTACTTTAAATATTCTTCTCCAACACCACAACTCAAATGCATCACTTCATTTATGGTCTTCCTTATTCACTGTCCAATTTACACATGCATATGAGACTATTGAAAGTATCATGGCTTGGCTCAGGTGCACCTGAGTCCTTAAACTGATATATTTGCTCTTGAACACTTTAAAGAGGATTTGTGCAGCCAATTTGCCTAATGCAATGTGTCATTTGATTTCTTGATTGCTGCTTTCATGAGTGTTGATGGCTGATCCAAGCAAAATGAAGTCTTCAACAAATTCAATCTTTTCTCAATTTATCATAATGCTATTTATTGCTCCAAAGGTGAGGATTTTTGTTTTCTTTATATTGAGTTGCAATCCATACTAAAGGATGCAGTCTTTTATGTTCATCAGTAAACATTTAAAATATTCTTTGCTTTCAGAAGGCAAGGTTGTATTATCTGCATACAACAGGTTGTGAATGAGTCTTCCTTCAATCCTAATGCAATGTTCTTCATATAACCCAGTTTTATAATCTTGAATCTTTGCCTCAACATACAGATTACGTAACTATGGTAAAGAATACAACTGTAGAAGATACCTTTCCTGATTTTAAACCATTCAGTGCCCCCTTGTTCTGTTCTGACCAAGACTGCATCTTGGTTTCTGGACAGGTTCCTCATGAGCACAGTTAAATGTACTGGAATACCAGTTCTTCACAATGTTATTTATAGCTTGTCATGATGCACATAGTCAATAAAGCACAAGTAAACATCTTTCTGGAATTCTCTGCTTTCAGCCAAGAGCCACCTGACATCAGCATTGATATCCCCCATTCTATTTCCTCTTCTGAATCCAGCTTGGGTTTTTGTCAATTCCCTATCAATGTTCTGTTGTAGCCATTTTTAAATAATCTTTAGTAACATTTTACTTATATGTGATATTAATGATATTGTCTGATGATTTCTACATCCCATTGTGTCACCTCTCTTTGGAAGTAGTATACATATGGATCTCTTCCAATCAGTTGGTCAAGTAGGTATCTTCCAAATTTCTTGGCATAGATGAGTGAGTGCCTTGAGTCCAGCATCAGTTTATTAAAGATTTCAATTTGTATTCCATCAATTCCCATGATTTTGTTCTTTACCAGTGCCTTCAGTGCACCTTGGACTTCTTTCAGCACCATTGACTCTTAATCATCTACTACCTCTTGAACTCTGGTAGCGTAGTGGTTACGAATCGGGCTGCGAACCTTAAGGTCAGCGGTTCGAAACTACCGGCCGCTCCGCGGGAGAAAGATGAGGCATTCTACTCCCGTAAGGATTTACACCCTCGGAAACCCTGTACAGGGTCGCTATGGGTTGGAACCCTCTCCACGGCACTTAACAACAACAACAACCTCTTGAAAAGATTGAACTTCAACCATTCATTTTTGATACAAAGATTCTGTGTATTTCTTCCATCTTCTTTAGAGACTTTCTGCATCATTGAGTATTTTGCCTATAGAATCCTTCAATATTGGAAGGCAAGACCTGATTTTTTTTCTTCAGTTCTTTCAACTTGAGAAATGCTGACTGTGTTCTTTCCTTTTGGCTTTCTTACTCCTTACCTCTGCTCATTTTGTTATAATATTTGACTTTGTCTTCTCAAACTACCCTTTGAAAATTTCTATTCTGTTATTTTACCTCCACATTTCTTATATTAGCTTTATCATCTCTTTCCTGGGGAGCAAGTTTCAGTCTCTTCTGACATCCATTTTGCTTCTTTTCTTCTTTCTTATCTTCTTAATGACCTTTTG
>NW_006408519.1:12444050-12484386 GCF_000296735.1 Chrysochloris asiatica | reverse complement strand
TTTCCATAACCATGGGAATAAGCACATCCCAACTGCTAAATCTCTGAAAATGCTGCCCTAGCCAAGTTGACCCAAAATCCTAACCATTATAGTTCATCCCTGCCTACTTGGATCCTATAAACTATATGTATAATCTCTATATAAAGAAAATTATAAAGCCATAATTGCACCTAACATGGTATAAGTAAAACACATACAACTAAAAATACACTGGCCACATTTACATCTTATAAGTCACAAATGAGCTAAGCGAAAACATTTGATGCACAATACATAACAAAAATGTTTGATGCACAATACAACAGAATACATTCATTTAAATGTCCAGAGAGCACATTCTTCAAGCCAGCCTCCTGCCTGTAGGCATATAGCCTTAGTCAGTACATGGGCCTAGAGTCCAAAGCTGCTCTTTTTCCCCATACCATTACCTCTGCTGCCTTCTCTGCTGTCCCCACTTTTCCAGGCAGGAATCCCAGACTCTATTCATGCTCTTCCTTCTTAATGTGATAAGAAAGATAACTACTCCTTTCTTTTTGCTATACATCTTCTATAACTAATTTGACAATCACAATTAATCCTACTAACTACTCAAAATAAATCCTAAAATTCTAACAGCATCATTGCCCATCTCCTTTCCAAGACCCATTTGAAAAAATGGGAAAACAATTCAATGGGGATTCTACCATATCCACTTCATTCTGCAACAAAGCACACCCATGAAAGCTGTAAAGCCAGCCACTTCATGCCTTCATAGTCACCTCCAGCCCCGCCATTTTTGATAGCCAATAACTAAGTTGTCCATCCCTTTCAAACCAGTACACTGAGGAGATTAGCATATTCCTTGATCTGAAGAATCTTCCATTCCAATTGGAATTTTGAGCGACTGAATCCATAAACAAATGTCTAGTTTATCAAATTCTTACAATTGACAGTTACTCAGAGTTGTCAAACCACTTTATATTCATCTAGTCCAGTTCTGGTCTGCTTAGTCCTAGCCATCCAAGAGAAGTCAAATGGGTACCAGCTGCAAGTTTGGGAGTTCATACACCTCTCTCTACACTTCACACTGACTGACCCCTTCACTCTCATCACTAGCCCCCACAGGCTAGGCCAATGCCTGTGGGCTCACAAGTTCACACAACTCTCTAAACTTCACACCAGTCAGCCTTCCCTCTCCTCTTATCTCAAGGTCAACAGGTGCCAATAGAACACATCCAAACTCAGCCTGTGTCTTTATTACTGCATTTACACCAATTTCACTCACAAGTAGATCAAGGTGGTCACTAGCAAGCATATGACTTTTTGGTTCCTTTAACTTTCAGTCATAGTAAGGAGTTTTCTCTGATGGGCCAACTTTCCTTGCCTTGATGCCTCCAAAACTCAAAATGCCAAAGAGTGATTTTGTGGGTTTTTTTTTTTTTCTCTGCTTCCTTTTAATCACAAATCTCCTGTTCCCCCAGCAGTTCTGGGTTGGTCTGTGGGTCTTTTCAAATGTAAATATACCACCTCTGATGGTACTGGCTGGGGCTCAGGATTCTACCTAAAGCCCCTTACTCTTCAAAGGCTTAAACCAAGGAGGCTATTATTCTTGGCAACATCTAACTCCCTTTTTAGCAAATCAATTTATATGGATATTGTTTATTGGTCCATTGGTGAGGATTGTTGTTTTCTTTACATTGAAATGCAACCCATACAGAAGGCTGTAGTCTTTTATATTCATCTGTGGGTATTTTAAGTCCTCTTCACTTTCAGCAAGCAAGGTTGTATCATCTGTATATCTCAGGTTGTTAATGAGCCTTCCTCCAACCTTGATGCCACATTCTTCTTTATATAATCCAGTTTCTTTGATTATTTGCTCAGCATACAGATTAAACAAATGTGGTGAAAGAATACAATCCTGGCACATATCACTCTTAATTTTAAACCATTCATTATCCCCTTGTTCTGTTCTAACTACAGCCTCATGGTTGGAGTTGTATTGTTCCTCATAAGCACAATTAAGTTTTATGAAATTCCCAATATTCACAATGTTATACATAGTTTCATAGTCAATAAGGGGCAAATAAACTTTTTTTTTTTTTTTGTATTCTCTGCTTTAAGGAAGACAACTATCTGGCCAACTGATTGAAAGAGTTCTGTATTTGTGCCCATTCCAAAGAGAGGTGACTCAATGGAATGCTGAAATCATTGGACAATCTCTTTGATACTCATGCTAGTAAAGTTTTACTAAAGGTAATACAGAAATGGCTGCAAGAATACATTGACAGAGAAATTCCAAAGGTTCAAGCCAGATTTAGAAGAGGACGTGGAATGAGGGATATCATTGCTGATGTCTGATGGATCTTGACTGAAAGCAGAGAATACCAGAAAAATGTTTATCTGTGCTTTCTTGACTACATAAAGGCTTTCAATTGTGTGGATCATGACAAACTATGGACAACATTGCAAAGTATGAGTATTTCAAAACACTTAATTGTGCTTATGAGGAATCTGTACATAGACCAAGAAGCAGTTGATTGAACAGAACATGGGAACACTGAATGGTTTAAAATTAGGAAATGTGTGCCCAAGGTTGTATTCTTTCACCATATGTATTCAACCTGTATGCTGAGCAAATAATTGGAGAGGCTGGGTTCTATGAAGAAAAATGTGGCATCAAGATTGGAGGAAGCCTCATTAAAAACCTGTGATATGCAGATGATACAACCTTGCTTGCTGAAAGTGAAGGGAACTTAAAATACTTATTGATGAAGATCAAAGACCACAGCCTTCAGTATGAATTACAGTGTAATATAAAGAAAACAAAAATCCTCACCACTGGACCAATAAGCAACATTCTTATCAAGAGAAAAAAGATTGAAGTTGTCAAGGATTTCATTCTTCTTGGATCAACCATCAACATTCCTGGAAACAATAGTCAAGAAATCAAATGACATATTGTATTAGGAAAATCTTCTGCACAAGACCTTTATAAAGTGTTGAAGAGCAAAGATGTCAGCTTGAGGACTAAGGTGTGCCTGACCCAAGCCATGATATTTTCAATAGCCTCACATGCATGTGAAAGCTGGACAGTGAATAAGGAAGACCATAGAAGAATTGATGCTTTTGAGTTAAGGTGTTGGAGAAGAATACTGAAAGTATCATGGGCTGCTAAAAGAACCAACAAATCTGTGATGGAAGAAGTGCAGCCAGAGTGCTCCATGGAGGCTAAGATAGCCAAACTTCGTCTCTCATATTTCTGATATATCATCAGGAGGGACCAATCACTGGAGAATAATATCATGTTTGGTAAGGTGGAGGATCAGAGAAAAAGAGGAAAACCCCCAGCGAGATGAATTGGCAAAGTGGCAGCATCAATGGGCTCAAACATGGCAACAATTGTGAAGTTGGCCCAGGACTGGGCAGTGTTTAGTTCTATTATGCATAGGGTCTCTATGAGTTGATACTGACTCAATGGCACCTAACAGCAACAATAACATCAGATTTCAGCCAAGATCCATCTGAAATTAGAAGTGGTATCTTTCATGCCATTTACTCTTCTGGATCCGGCTTGAATATCTGGCAGTTCCCTGTCAGTGCATTGGCGCAGCCATTTTTCAACTTTTTAAAACTTTACTTGTATGAGATATTAATGATATTGTCCAATGCTTTCTGCATTCTGTTAGAATGGGTGCAAATATGGATGTTTTCCAAACAGTTGTCCAGGTAGCTGTGTTCTAAATTTTGGGGGACAGGTATGTGAGCACTAGTGCTTCATCAGTTTGTTGAAAGATTTCAAATTTGTGTCCTTTCAACTCCTGAGGTCTTGTTTCTTGTCAATGCCTCCAGTGCCTTCAGTACCATTGGTTCTTGATTATACACTACTTCTTGAAATAGTTGAACATCGACCATTTCTTTTTGATACAGTGACTCTGTGAATATCTTCCATTTTCTTTTTATGCTTTCTACATCATACAATATTTTCTACATCAATATAGCAAGTTGAGCCCTGAATTTATTCTTCAGTTCTTTCAGCTTGAGTAATGATTGAGTGTGTTCTCCCCTTTTGGTGTTCTAAAACCAGGTCCTTGTACATTTCATTATAATTATTTACTTTGTCTTCTCAAACTGCTGTTAGGATTTATATGTTTAGCTCATTTACTTTGCAAATTCTTCCATTTACTTTATGCAGAGTCTTTTGGCAGTTTATGATACTTTCATATTCTACTTGAACACCAAAACTCAAATGCATCCATTCTTCAATGGTCTTCTTTATTCATTGTCCATAAATATAATGCCTCCTCCAATAAAATCACGTTTGTTGTTGCTGTTACGTAAGAATTTGTTCTGACTCTTAATGACCCTATATGGAGTTGTAGGACACTAAATTTTTGCAGAAGTAGAAAGCATCATCTTTCTGTATCAGAGGCACTGGTGGGCTCAAACCACCAACCTTGTAGTTTGCAGTCCAGTATTTATCCTCTGAACCTCCGTGTTCCCTCCCAAAACATATAATCAATGATAACTGAAAAGATTGACAAGTTTAGCTATATTTAAATAGAAATTGCTTTCAAAAAAGGTAGTAATTACAATAAATATATATTACTAGCAAAATTTGGAATCTGTGGACTGCCAGAAGAACAAACAATTCTGTGCTGGAAGAAGTACAATCAGAATGTTCCTTGAAAACCAAAATGGGAAAACTTTGTCTCTCATACTATGGGCATATTATCAGGATGGACCAGTACCTGGAGAAGAGAATTGTGCTTGGCAAAGTAAAGGGTCAGCAAAAAAGAGAGAGATGCCACAAGTGAAATCAATTAGCACAGTGGAAGCAGCAATGGGCTCAAGAGTGGCAATTGTGAGAATGTTGCAAGACCAGGTCATGTTTTGTTCTGTAGTCCATAGTGTCACTATGGGTCGGAACTGAGTCAGCAGTACCTAACAACAATAATAAAAATGACATCACATTTCTAAATGTCTATAATTTAGAAAAGCAAATAAATGTAGAACAATAAAGACCGGAAAAATGCTCAATCATTGAAAATTTAAAGTCAAACTAAAATGCAATTTCACATACAGTGACTGGCAAAAACTTTTTTAATAAGAAAACATGTTTATTAGAATGTGAAGAGACAAATTTTCAACCAATAGCAGTGGAAGTGGATATTAATGTCTCTTTGGCTATCAAATCAGTGCATAGCTAGTAAAGTGGACTATCTTCTTATGCTTTCACCAAACCACTCAACTCTAGGTTTATGTTCTGGAGAAACATCAATAGTTTCTTTTGCAGATATATACAAGAGTGCTCAAAACAACAGTATTTGAAATACCATATATTTAGAAATATATAGCAGAAAAATAGATGATAGATTTTAGCATATTCTTTCACTAAGAGATTCTGTTATTGTTGTGGGAACTATCCAGAATGAAACACTGCCTCATCCAGCACCATCTTCACAAGTGTTATGCTTCAGCCCATTGGTGCTGCCACTGTTTCAATCAATCTCATTGGTGGTTTTCCTCTTTTTTGTCTACCCTCCACTTTACCAAGCATGATGCCCTTCTCCAGGGACTGGGCTGTCCTGATAACATGTCTGAAATATGAGAGACAAAGTCTCACTATGCTTCTAAAGCACAATCTGGTTGTATTTATTCTAACACAGATTTGTTTGTTCTTCTGGCATCTGAGTATTTTCAATTTTCATCTCCAACACCATAATACAAAGGCCTCCATTCTTCTCCAGTCTTCCTTATTCACTGTCCAACTTCCACATGAACATGTTGTTGCTCTTGTTAGATGCAATTGAATTGGTATCGACTTATAGCAACATAGTGACCCCATGCACAACAGAACAAAACATGGCACTGTCTGGGGTCAACTTCACAATAGTTGCAACACTTGAACCCATTACTGCTGACACTGTTCCATTTCATCTTGTTGGGGGAGTTCCCATCTTTTTATCGGCCCTCCACTTTACTAAGTATTATGTCTTTCTCCAGGGACTGGACCCTCCCAATAATATGTCCAAACTATGAGAGAAATATAGTCATCCTACCTTCTAAGAAGCACTCTGGCTTAACTTCTTTCAACACAGATTTGGTTGTTCTTTTGTGGCTCATGGTTCTTTTAATACTCTCCTCAAATGCCACAACTCAAAAGCACCAATCCTTGTAGGGTCTTCTTTATTGAACTTTCACATGCATTTAAGGTTATGGAAAATATTATGGCTTAGGTCAGGTGCACCTTAGTCTTCAAAATGACATTTTGCTCTTCAATACTTAAAAGAGGTCTCATGCAGCAGGTTTGTCTAATGCAATACATCATTTCATTTCTTGACTGCTGCTTCTATGAGTATGGTTGATTTGAGCAGAATGAAGTCTTTGACAACTTCAATCATTTATCCATTTCTATGAATGTTGTTTAGTGATCTAGTGGTGAGGATTTTTGTTTTCTTTACATTGAGGTGCAACCCAAACCAAAAGCTGTGGTCTTAGTTCTTCATCAGTAAGTATTTTTAGTCCTGTTTTGTTTCAGCAAACAAGGTGATATTATCTGCATATCACAGGCTGTTAATGAGTCTTCCTCCAATCCTGATGCCACATTTTTCTTCACATAATACAGTTTCTCAAATTATTTGCTCAGCATCTAGATTGAATGTTACGGTTGTTAAGTGTTGTCAAGTCTTTTCTTACTCATAGCTACCCCATATAGGGTTTCCAAGGAGTGGCTGGTGAATTTTAACCACTAACCTTGTGGTTCAAACTGACCTGTGGTCCAGTGCATTTTCTTGCCACACTTCACCAGAACTCCAGATTGTATAAACATGGTGAAATAATACAACCCTGGTGATTAAATATACCGAGGCATGGGTCAGGTGAATCTTAGCCCTCAAACTGAAGTATTTGCTCTAAAATACTTTACAGAGACCTTTTGGAGCAGATTTACCTAACACAATACTCCATTTGATTTTTTTGACTGCTGTTTCTATGAGTCACAATTGTGTACCCAAGCAAAATGAAAGAGATTCTACAGCTCTATAAATGAATTATGCAGAGCTGCATGAATCACCATAATGATACAACTTCTGTATATATTGAACCATAGAAAACAGTGCTACATTTTGCTATAATGTCATTTGTATACATATATGTATAGTAAATAAAGAAAATTTTATAAACACAAATTTAAATTCAGAATGGTGATAAAATCTGATGGGAGGGCAAAAAAATGTGATCAGGGGGGTGAGAGAAAGATCTACTGATTGAAATACTTACTATATTCAGTTGAATATAGTGACTATATTGTATATTGCTACTACATATGTAATTCTTTTTTTAAAATTAAAAACAAAAAGATAATAACAGCAAAACAAAATGCCATTGAGTCCATTCTGAATCTTGGCAACCCCATGTGTATCCAAGTAGAACTGCTCTACATCATTTTTAATGGTTTAATATTTGGAAATAAATCCTAAGGCTTTCATTCAAGCAACCCATGGTTGGACTCAAACTACTAACCCTTCTGTGGCCAGTTTTTAAAATATTTACACCACCCAGACTGTCCACTTTCAAAAATTACTTCATGTTACAATATTGTTGTTGTTGTTGTTGTTATGTGCCATGGAGTCGGTTCCGACTCATAGCGACCCTGTACAGGGTTTCTGAGGCTGTACATCTTTACGGGAGCAGAAAGCCTCATCTTTCTCCCGCGGACCAGCTGGTAGTTTCGAACTGCTGACCTTGTGGCTCACAGCCCAATTCATAACCACTAATGTTTGAATATATTAAGAAGACATTTTGGGATGTTTCTGAGTGTAATTATAATGGACACAAAATTGGATTTTATGAGCAAATCAGTTTAAAAAAAAAAGCAAAACACTGAAATGACAGCATTGTACATGAATTGAATTAATATTGAAAATATCAGTGTTGAGAGTATTTCCTGTGAACTCCATCCATTGAAGAATCAAATTGTTCTGGTTCTGGCTCTGAAAAAAAAAAGTCTCCAACTCAGGAGGATATAAATAATAACATTATAAAGGTACCTGGAAGCACAAAGAGCGTGTTACTGTGCTAGGAATTCATCTGCCTTTCTGATTAATATTAGATGTGAGCAATTTCAGACTACTGATTAGCTATATCAATAATTAATGCAATGTTATTGTGGATGATTAAGGTTATTTCTTTTAATGAGATTCTCAAGTTACTTTTAACGCCCTGATATAAATTCTTTATGACATACAGCCATGCATATGTTTCAGCAAGCCTACCAGACAAGCTTTGTAATAACGATTCAATCAATATCAGGGCATCTTTGAAAAAAAAATTATTGAGTCTTTTATCTAATAAATGCATATATGTCCAATAAAATCTTTAGGGAGTAGCAAGACTGCTCTTTATACCAGGTCTTAGCAACCTTCTTTTTTTTGCTCTTCAGTTTATTTTAATTGATTTCATATTCAGATATATTCATTCTGTGGTTTTACTCTTATTGGAGGAAGGAAAGTGGAAATAACATTTTAGAAGTGAACTCAATATTTCAACATTGTAATCTGACAATTGGTAGTAAAGTTATTTTTATATGTGGAGACCTCGAACATAAAATGCCATCTGAAGACATGTTTACATTCATAAGAAATAAAGATCATTTCATTATTTAAAGATGTGACTTTTTTATCCTTTCATAATGTTCCCTAGTGTCCCAGAATATTTACTTTAATTCAGGAAAATCAGTATGCATTTATACAATAGGTTTCTCCTTAGAATAAAAAGTTGCAGGGATTGTAGAGACAACTTACTAAATCTTGAACCAAAGAACACTGTTATTGAAGAAAAAAGAGTGATATATATAGCCATTATCAAATTCTAGAGGAGCTACAAAATATTTGGTCAGAAGCTCTGTGCATAGCATCTGTGAGTTTTTAAAATATGTTTCTGAATGTCTATTTTAAATAAGTATTTTATACTATTTAAAAAATTTAAGGTGTGTTATATGTAGTTTAAGAGTTTAGCATAAAACTATGCATTTTATTCTTTCATTAAAAAGAAAATAGTGTAACATGTACAAAATCAATACAAAAAGCCAATAAACTTTTTGTAGGACTATAAAAAGGCACTTAAATTAAGAGATACAATTTATTGATAGAGTTTTTAAAATACAATAGTTTGGTGGTGGTGGTTGTTATGTGCCATGGAGTCGGTTCTGCCTCATAGCGACCCTGTACAGGGTTTCCGAGGCTGTAAATCTTTACGGGAGCAGAAAGCCTCATCTTTCTCCTGTAGAACAGCTGGTAGTTTAGAACTGCTGACCTTGCAGTTCGCAGCCCGATTATAACCACTACAATAGTTTAAAGACATATATCTCCCTTTAATTATTCTTCATATTTTGGAATGATACCAATGGGATTTACTTGGAATTCCAAAATTTTACTGAATAAAACAAAATGTTACAAAGCAATAATGCTTGCTCACGAAAGCCCCCAGAGTAAGTATTGTATGTTGTTGTTGTTATTGTTAAGTGCTGTCACGTCGGTTCTGACTCAGCGACCCTGTATAATGATAGGGTTTGTATGGTTGAGGAAATTAAGGCTAAGTCAATTTGTTATTACTATTATTTCCTCCAATGTCATCTGTTGTTGTTAAGTGCCATTGAGTCAGTTCTGATTCACAGCAACCCTATATAGGGTTTATGAGTTGTGGCTGTTGAGTTTTAACCACTAACTTTCAGGTTAACAGTCCAATACTTACTCTACAATGTCACACCCAGACTCTCCAATGTCATCTAGATTGCAACTAATATTGCTGATATTTGAAGACTGGTTTCTCTGACACCAAAATCCTTCCTATAAACTATATAATATGCAGTCTCATAAAGATGAAAACAAAAGGAGTGAAAATGAACAAACAATTAGGAAAATTCTGATACTGGATCCAAAGCAGAGTGCTATGTAAATGGAAAAGAATAGGAAGTCCAACTATATTTCTCTAAATATGATGAGTTAAGTATCAGGTTACAAACAGCATCCACTTTTTTTCATAGCGACAGTTTTAAGTCTTCATACACATACATACACACAAATATGTAGTTGTTAGGTGTCATTGAGTCAGTACCAACCCATAGCGACCTTATGCACAGCAGGACAAAACACTGCCTGATCCTGGACCAACCTCACTACTGTTGCCATGATTGAGTCCATCGATGCTGCCACTTGGCCAATCCATCTTTTGGGGAGTGTTTCTCTTTTCCTCTGACCCTCTATCTTACCAAACATGATATCCTTCACCAGCGACTGCTCCCTCATGACAATATGTCCAAAGTATGAGAGATGAAGATTGGCCATCTTGGCCTCCAAGGAGCACTCTGGCTGCACTTCTTCCAAAATGGATCTATTGGTTCTTTTGGCAGCCAATGGCACTTTCAATATTCTCCTCCAACACCAAAACTCAAAGGCATCAATTCTTCTATAGTCTTCCTTATTCACTGTCCAGCTTTCGCATGTATATGAAGTTTTTGAAAATACCATGGCTTAGGTCAGACACACTTCAGTCCTCAAGCTGATATCTTTGCTCTTCAACACTTTAAAAAGGTCTTGTGCAGCAGATTGGCCTAATGCAATATGTCGTTTGATCTCTTGACTGCTGCTTCCAACAACACAAACCAAATGCATCACTTCTTTTCTCTTTCATGCTTGCCATTTTAAAGTAGGTCCTTTATTTACAATTTGTATATTTGTGTATACTCACTTGTCTGTCAGTATATACAAATATACAAATTGTCAATAAAGGATCACACATGAAAGAGAAGAGAACTAATGCATTTGGTTTGTGTTGTTGGCATGAACATTGAAAATAGCTTGTACTGCCAAAATAATTTTTTTTTTTAATTCTTCTTAGAAGAAGCACAAGCAGAAGTTCCTTAGGACAAAGGATAGTGAGACTTTGGCCCTTACATTGGACACATCATCAGTAAAGACCAATCACAAAAATAGGACATCATGTTTGGTAAATGACCAAGTAGAGGGCCAGACAATCTGAAGGAAAGCATCAATAAGACGAATTGACAAAAGAGCCAGAACACTGGACTCAAAAGTCTCAGGATCTAGAAGATCGCATGGGACTAGAAAGATTTCATTGCATTATAAGTAAGGTCCCCTGAGTTATATGATAAGGGTTTTTTCCTGCTTTGTAATATTTGTGTGACATTTACAATATTTGCCAAAATGTGGTAGTGATATAACTAATTTTCTCCAACTACCAAACCAAATGAAATAAAACCAACAAATCAACTAAAATAGCTTTGTGCATGATCAAATTGACATATGCCACTCATAACTACACATATGAACACATCGCTCATTATAATGAACAATTGTAGGTACTCATATATGAATATGGCCTCCTGGCATGGCACTGTAGGATGAGCACTGGACTGCAAACCACATGATCAGCTCTTCAAACCCACCAGCTGCTCCTTGGAAACCCTATATAGGATTGCTATGAGTTGGAACTAACTCAACAGCAAACAACATATTATAATCTGGAGTCCTAGTGTGGCACTGTAGGATAAACACTGCACTACTAACTGTAGGTTGGTGGTGCAGACCCATCAGCTGCTGCTTGGAAACTCTATATACAGGGTTGATATGAATGGGAACAGACTCACTACCACTTAAAAATAACAACATATACAACATACGCATTTCATTTTACACTACCCAATAATGTGTGCTACAGCTCTATTTTAATGTTACAAGTATTTAATATGGTTAATGTGACAAGTGAAAATTTCACTGGCAGATCTTTTTTAATCTAAAAAAAGAAGAAAGAAAGAATGTTGTGAAGGAACCATGCTAGAATTTGCTTGCCAAAAGACCAAATTTGTACAAGAGATGGCTGCTAGAAGTAGTTGCAAAGTTATGTTACTCTTAACTGTCAACTGATTTGTTTGACACCTATCAGAGAACACCGTGGACAACACAGTAAGAAATATGTTTTTACAACAGACTTAAATTTGCAACCATCTGTGCAATTTTGGAACAGATGGTGAAAATTATGGCCTTATTTATTATTATTATTTTTTTAACCTGGCTTAAGGGAAGGGGAAAACATTCTCATTTACCAATGAGTATATACAATTAACAACCTATTTTCATCTCTATAGGTTCTGAAAAAAAAAATACTTCCATAAATCATTACTGTATATTTAAATAAAGTCATTTGATTTAATTTTCATATGCATTGTTTCTTAAGTTGTGGCCCTGTGAGTTGATGCACTAGACTGCAAAGTTGGTTTGAATGGCAAGGTTGGCGGTTCAAGCTCACCAGTCATTCCTTAGAAACCCTATACAACAGGGTCACTATGGGTCAGAACCAACCTTATGGCACTTAACAACAACAATAATGATGAGTATACTAACATCTGGTATGGCATTATAGGATACTCTACCACGAGATTAGTTTGAACCACTTGGTTGGTAGTTCAAATTCACCAACAACTCCTGGAACCTTATACTGGGTCACTATGAGTTTGAACCAACTAGATAGCACTTAACAACAAACAGCAACAAATACCCTATATATTTCCTAAAATTGATTTATTTTTATTATGTAATTTCAAAATTGGCAGAAACGAAAAGGGGCATTTGAGAGTTTTACAGTTACTACTTTGCTTTTTGTTTCAAACACATTGTCAAATTATCTTCTAGTTGTTAAGGACTAAGACTTCCCAAAGTACAGATGGTAAAGACATTCTACTCTCTTTTGCTTATCAACATTTTTACTTGAGACTGCCTGAGGATTGAGGACAGCCTTTCATGCATTCTAGCTACTTTTTACAAATGTCTAGTGACTGACATTTGGCAATAAATTTAAATTATGGCAAAATATGATAAAACAGTGGTGAAGATATATGACATTGACTGGAAGGAATGGATAGGACCACTCCCACCCAGATATTTTAGTCAGTGATAAATAGAAGCCTATAAAACAGCAAGGAATATCAGAAAAGAATTTTACTTTGTAAGTAGACTACTCCCTTAACCCCACCTTATGACAAATGTGTTACAGATTTGTAGGAAACTCTAGATATCCACCCCCAACACTGTTTATCCACATTCAAATTTCCAGTTTATCTGGAAGAATTAGCATCTGGACTCAGACTAGAAACAAAGATGAGGCCAGTTATATTGGAATTGGAAGACATAGTCTGGCATAAAAGCCTGGAACAATCCGAGCCAGCAGTGGAGTTAGGGCCAGCTGGATCCATGGAGGAATTGGCATGATGTAGTGGTGAGAGCAATTCCCAAAGTAGAGATGGGGCTAACCAGAAGGAAGGAGAACAAGTAGCCACATGGCTGGAAAAAGAGCCAGGTTTTCAGGATTCCTATATATCCAAATCAGTCCCTTTCCCCAGCGATCCAGATATAAGAAGTTTTGTTTCATTGCTACATAAAGACACAATATTTGGTATGAAGCCCAGAGTGAAGACAAAGTTTTTGCCAGAAACCATTGCCTGATTCAGTCAAAATCCCAAAGAAAAAAAAAAGATATATATTAAAATAAAAATATAAGCATAGTTCCAGTTATGTATTAAATTACAAATAACCTGAATTTTCAGGTAATACTATAATATCGATAATTTGAAGACAATATTGAATTGCTATGCTGTCCATAAAATTCAAATAAAGACAACATTTAATCACTCTAATGGTTACACTATATTGCAAGTCTCTGCAATAAGGGTAACAGTGACATTTATTGATAATTTATTTTATTTTTGTTATTGAGAATGTTACAATGTTACAATACCTTCAGGTTTTTCCCTCTCTCCTCCCTCCAATTCCATTTTGTCTGTTTCCCCGCCCTAAGCTACAAGGCGCGTAGTTTAAAGGACAACATGGCTTTTGATAGGCCAGAGCGAAATCACCCCAGCAATGACCACTCCCTTCCTTTTGAACCTTTATAAGTCCCCTCCATTCCTGTTGACACCTCTCTCTTCCTTCTTTCTCTCCTCCCTTCCACCTCCTGCCTTCTCTCTCCCGCAGAGGTTATCTTCCTCTCCCTGAATAAAGGTCTCTAGATGGGCCGTTTGGAGTGAGGTGTGGTTGATGAGCGGCACCTGGGTTGTTTTCTCCCTTTCAGAGAATATGAGTGTAAGTCAAGAAGTATTACTGCTAGGGTCCAAGTTCATAAAATCTCAGGTTTATTCCCCCAAAACATACTTAAATATGTCTCTGTGATAAGTGGATGACTGCAGACAGTTGCGACACTGTAGGATAAGCACTGCACCACAAGGCAGGTTTAAGCGCAAGGTTGGTGGTTCAAACTCACCAGCCGTTTCTAGAAACCCTATACAGGGTCACTATGAATCAAAATCTTATCGATGACATTTAACAACTATCTCATTAGGGTGCCTTGAGAAGGGAAAGGTTCAATCAAAAAGGTGGCTCCTTAGCAGACCTGCTAAGACCAGTTACCTGTAAGGCAGAGAGGTCAGCTCACACATTATGATGACTGCTTTTTTAAGACTCCTAGGAGAAGCACTTGACCTTAAAGTAGGTTTGAACCCAAGATTGGTGGTTCAAACTCACCAGTCGCTCCTTGGAAACCCTATACAGGATCGCTAGGAGTTGGGACCGACTCAACGGCAGTTAACAACAACAACAAGGGTAATCTGGTGTGGCATTGACTGCAGGGTCGGTTTGAACCGTAAAATCCAAGCATCAAACTCACCAGCTGCTCCTTGGAAACCCTACACAGAGTCACTAATGAGCCAGAAGTAACTCGACAGCACTTGATAACAGCAACAAGGGGTAACTTTGGTCAATTTTCTCAAAAGACATAGGTTAGTCATGGGGCTGATTATAAAACAGTTTTAAGAAAATTGAAATCTGCATTGGTGAAAAAAAGACCAAGAAAGTTGTACCAAGGAACTTTTTTTCCCATCATGACAACAGTATCTTAGGCCATTGTGGTGCCCTAGAGTAAGCACTGGACTGCTAACTGCAAGGTTAGCAGTTCAAACCCACCAGCTACTCCATGGAAACCCTATATAGGGTTGCTATAAGTCAAAACAGACTCAAGTGTACTTAACAACAACTACTAAGAGCTCTGGTAGCACAGTGGTTATGAATCGGGCTGTGAACCTCAAGGTCAGCAGTTCGAAACTACCATTGTCCTGTGGGAGAAAAATGAGGCTTTCTGCTCCCATTAAGATTTACAATGTTGGAAACTCTGTACAGGATCTCTATGAGTAGGAAATGACTCCATGGCACATAACAACAACAAAAACAACAGCATATGTGTGTGAACATGTGTATATGCATGAATGCATACATGTAGATTACATGCAAGATGGGTTTAGCTCACAGAAATGTCTCACACAATTATAGAAGTGAACAGATCCACAATCAGCAGGTAAGATGACAGAATGCTGATGTCTCCCAGGAATGGCAGGCAATATAATAGGCTGTTGGATCAAATCCAAAGAACTGAAGATTAGATGATAAGACAGATGCAGGATCCAGACCCAGCAAAAAGCAAGCAAGACTTGCTCAAGTGTCCACATATATTGGAAACAGGTCACATACCCAAGGAACCTCACTTTCAATTGATCATAGCAGATCTCATCATAGAATTGATTACGTGATATTAGAACTTATCATGGGGGATGAATGCATCTTAATTGCCTAGCAGCGATGATTTCTGGCTCAGACAAGTTGACACACACCCTTAACTATAACTATAGCAAAGGCTAAACTACAAGAATTTTGTTGGAAAACCTTGTCTCATCAACCCTATAGTCCTGATCTTGACCTTTCAGCTTTCTGAAAACTTGACCACTGACAAGTTTTTGAATAGTAGTGGAATACAGTCTGAAGATGAGCACCTCAGCTTTGAAGGTGCTCAAAATACAGCTGAGGAAGAGCTAGCTGCCTCTTAAAGAATAATCAATGTTGATGTCATGGATGGAGCAAAGCTCTTGAAACCTTCATTTGCTGATATGGCACCAGTAAAAATGTGAAGAAAAAGCTTTAAACATCCATTAACAATAAGAGTATGCCAGGAGTCACAAACTGAAAAAGAATAGTGTCTCCTTCATCCTTAAAAAGAACATTTCAGTCTACCCCAAAGTCCATCACTGTCAGTGTAGGGTAAGATCCATATGCTTACAAGGAAGACCAATTAATAAGACTATTATTAAAATGTATGCTGAAGATGAAGAAATTAAAGATTCTTACCAAATTCTATCAAAAGAAATTTATCAAACATGAAATCCAGGTGCATTGATAAATATTCATGATTAGAATATAAAAGTTTGAAACAAAGAAGCATCAGCATTAGAAAATATGATCTTGGTGACTGATAGTACACCAGAGTTCACATAATAGAGTTTTGCAAGACCAATGACTTATTCATTCAAAATATCTTTTTTAACAAAATAAGCAGCAACAATACACATACACCTCACCAGATGGAATCAAATCAATTATGTTGTTGTTGTTGTCAGGTGCCATCGAGTCGGAACCGACTCATAGCGACTCCATGCACAGCAGAACGAAACAATGTTCGATCCTGGGCCAACCTCACCACCGCTGCCACCCCCGAGTCCATCAATGATGCCACCTGGCCGATCCATCTCGTTGGAGGTCTTCCTCTTTTTCTCTGACCCTCCACCCTACCCAGCATGACATCCTTCTCCAACGATTGTTTCCTCCGGACTATATGTCCAAAGTAGGAGAGACGAAGCTTAGCCATCCTGGCCTGCAAGGAGCACTCTGGCTGCACTTCTTCCAAAACAGATCTATTGGTTCTTTTGGCAGTCCATGGCACCCTCAGTATTCTCCTCCAACACCAAAATCAATTATATTTGTGGAAAAGACAATGGAAAATCTCACTATGAGCAGAAGGAACAAGGCCAGGGACTGACATTGGAATGAACCCTCAATTGTTCCTATGCAATTTCAAATTGAAGCTGAAAAAAATTAAAACTAGTCTACTAGAGTCAAAATAAGACAGTAGTATAGTATACTCTATCTGAATTTAGAGATCACCTCAAGATATATGAGATTTGAGATATTAAACAACAGTGATAGAAGATCAGTTGAATTGTTGGATGGCAATAAGGACATCACACCCAAAGAAAGCAGGAGATTATGTAAAGAGAGGAATAAACAGAAAGATCAAAATGAGTATCAGAGAGACTCTGAACCTTGGTCTTGAATATAGAGTTGCTAAAGCAAATGAAGGAAGCAATAATGTAAAAGAATTGAACAGAAGTTTTCAAAGGGTGTCTCCAGAAGACAGAGTATTATAATGAAATGAACAAACACCTAGATTTGAAAACCAAAAAGGAAGACCTTGGTCAGTATTTCTTATAGGGAAAGAACGGGAAAAAAATAATCAAGTCAATAATGAAAGATGTTGTGGGCAAAACATTGAATGCTACAGGAAATACCAAAGGAAGATAGAAGTAATTTTCAGACTCATTTTATCAAAAAGGATTGATTGATGTTCAACAATTTTAGGAGGTAGCATATGGCCAAAAATCAAGGGTATTGAAGAAAGAACTCCAAGTTGCACTGAAGGCATTAGCAATAAACAAGGCTTCAGAAATTGATGGAATAGCTGTGGAAATGTTTCAGTGAAGGTGTACAGCACTAGAAGTGTTTACTCTACCCCAAGAAATGTAGAAGACAGTTTCCTGGACAACCAACTGGAAAGACCCACATCTGTGCCCATTCCAAAGAAAGGTAATTCAACACAATGCAAAACTATTGAGCCATATCATTAATATCATATGCAAGTAAAATTTTACTGAGGATGATTAAAAAAGGATGGCAGCAGTACATTGACAGGTAACTGTCAGAAATTCAAGCCAAATTCAGAAGAGGACATGGAACAAGTGATGAGTGATATCATTACTGATATCAGATGGATCTTGTTTGAAATCAGAGAATACCAGAAAGATGTTTGCATGTGTTATAGACTATGAAAAGGCATTCAACTGTCTGGATCATAACAAATTATGGATTTGTTATGTACAGAATTGCAAAGAATGAAAAATCTATAGAACTTAATTGTGTGTTCATGTGAAACCTATACATAGATCAAGAGACAGTAATTTGAACAGAACAAGAGGATGCTGAACGGTTTAAAACAAGGAATGGTGTGCATCAGGGTTGTCTCCTTCCACCATACTTTTTCAATCTGTATGCTCAGCAAATAATCTGAGAAGATGGACTCCATGAAGAACATGACATCTTTATTAAAGGAAGACTCATTAATAACTGCAATATACATGAAACAACCTTGCTTGGTGAAAGTGAAAATAACTTGAAGCCCTCACTAATTAAGATAAAATCTTTCAATATGGATTAGACTTCAACAAAATAAAAAGGATTCCTAACAACTGAATCAATAAAACCAATCATTGTAAACAGAAAAGACTGAAGTTGTCAAGAATAGCAACAGCCATGAAAGCAATAATAAAAAAAATCAAAATGATACAGTGCCTTGAGCAAATCTACTACTGCAAAATATCTCTTCAAAGTGTTTAAAAGTAAAGATGTCACCTCAATAGCTAAGGTGTGCTTGATCCAAACCATGCTAATTTCAATCACCTCATATATATGTGAAAATTGAATAATGAATAAGAAAGAATGAAAGAAGTATTAAGGCATTTGAATTATGGTATAGGTGAAAACTATTGAATATGTCAAGGACATTCAGAAGAACAAACAAATCTGTTTTGGAAGAAAGACAACCAAATTCTCTTTAGAAGCAAGCATGGTGAGACTTCGTCTCAGGTACTTTTGACATATTATCAGTAAATACCAGTTTGGGGAGAAGAATATAATGCTTGATAAAGTTGTTGTTAGGTGCCATCAAGTTGGTACTGACCCATAGCGACCTTATGCACAGCAGAATTAAACACTGCCTGATCCTGGGCCAACCTCACTACTGTTGCCACGCTTGAATCCATTGATGCTGCCACTTGGCCAATACATCTTGTTGGGGGTTTTCCTCTTTTTCTCTGACCCTCCACCTTACTAAACATAGTACCCTTCTCCAGCAACTGCTCCCTCCTGACAATACGTCCAAAGTATGAGAGAATTTGTATGATAAAGAAGAGGGTTATAAACAGAGGAAAGACCCTCAAAGAGATGAATTGCCACAGTTGAATTACAACAATGATTTCAAACACAGTGAAGTGTATGAGAATGATGCAGGACAGGGCAGTGTTTTATTCCATTGTGAATGTGGTAGACACAATTCAGAGTAGATTTGCTGGCACCAAACAACAACATGATTGTGTAGCAATACTTTTGACTTGCTCTCATACACACAGCAGAGCTTACACCAAATCAACAGTGTCTGCATGGATAATCAAGTGACATTCACAGTCTTTAAGTTGTGCAACTATTTTCAACTCCTTACTCCTTCCCCGTTGATGTAATTTCACTATTACCTACATTTCTTATCTAAATGATAATAGTTGTTATCATTTTTAGATTGCTTATAGATCTTAAGGAGCTCTTGTAGCATAGTGGTTACGAATCAGGCTGCGAACCTCAAGGTCAGCAGTTTGAAACTACCAGCTGTTCCGCAGGAGAAAGATGAGGCTTTCTGCTCCCATAAAGATTTACAGCCTCGGAAATCCTGTACAGGGTCGCTATGAGTCGGAACCAATTCCACAGCACATAACAACAATAACATAGATAGATCTTAAAAGAGCACAATGCATAAATTAGAAATATTTTACTAGTAAAGCAAAATTATTGTTTGGTCTTAAGAAGACTTCCAGGAGTATTTTTGACTAAGGTCTAAAGTATTAAAATTATCTCAGGCAATAGTTTTGGAATTTTCCATGCCTCCATAGCTCCAGAAAGTCTGAATTCCATGACAATATGCAATGCTGTTCTACACTGTCCCCCTTTTGATCAGGATTCTTCTGTAGAATTTTTAATAAAAATGCTCAGTAGAGATAGCCAGCTATCATCCAGTTCTTCTGGTTTCATGGAAAAGAAGGCACCTGTACATGAAGACAATTAGCCACAGATTACATATCTCACTTGCCTACTTCCTCTGTTGTTTCTGACAAATTGAGACCATTTTTATATGCCTTATAGAGATGCTTGCAAGCTTTTAAGACCCCAGTCTTTATGCAAAGAACTAATTATTAGAAAAGAAGAACTAAAGACATTGTTAAGTCAATTAAGTGAGATGTCACATGAAACCATAACCCTAAACCTCTAGACCAAGGAATCCAATCCCATGAGGTTTCTAGATGTGCATAAGCAGCCTCAGCAGCTAGTGTTTTTGTTTGTTTATTCTTGTAAATACATCTATTACACAACATTTGCCAATTCAACTTTTTATACAGGTACACCTTATAAACAGCAATTGAAGATTGGTCTGGTAGATGCATCACTGTGTCTACTACATCTGTAGCCATAGAAATTACCTTTGATTGTACACTTTTTAGCAGTGGGATTTCTGACGATGTACTTGCTTGATTTTGGTAGAAAATGTCAGAATATTTCAGATGATCTTACACATTTTTATTCCTAACAACATCGATGAGACTCCCAACTCCTCACAGTTCCATGAACAATGAACATGTAGTTGAGGTTAAATAATAACCTGTCTTTGTAGTGATAGCCATTCTAATGTGTAGGTGGCAGTTTTCATTACTTTTCCTATTAGTGATCTATCTGTTCATCTACCTGTTAGCCTTTGGGCATCTCCCCTGCCCCACTGAATTGTCTGTTCATCTCTTTTACTCTCTTTTTTGATTGTGTTGCATGTTTTATGTATTATCCATATTTTAAAAATATTAATCTCTTGCTAACTTCAGACAATTTAAAACAATCTCCCAATTTTGATGGTCAATAGTCCATTGATGTATGACCATAGGGAATGTGCTTTTGTAGTCTTTCCAACTGCAAACTCACACATAAATTCTCTCTCATTTTCCTATCTGTTTTATATATAATTTCCTCTACCGTTAAGGTTTTTAAATACTTTTGAAGTCCATGTTTATGGTCTTTACCAAATTTGGCAATTTATGTATTTCTCAAAATTATCTTGATTGTCAAATGAAGACATGCATAAACATAGCATTAATTTTTAGTGTCAATTGTCTATTATATTATAATTTGGGATCCTGGTCTGGCACTGTAGGATAAGCACTGGATTGCTAACCATAAGGTTGGCACGTCAACCTACCAACTGCTCCTCAGAAACCCCACACAGGGTTTCTATGAGTGGGAATCAACTCAAACTCACTTAATAACAACATTATAATTACTTTCTTACTATATCATTTAATTTATTATAATAACAACATTATAATTACTTTCTTACTATATAATTTAATTTATTTGTACTCTTTCTTTTCTAACTAATTGGATGTGAAGTATCAAGTTTTGACATCTGGGTAATTGCTGATTGATATTTTGCATATGCTACTTCCTGATAGCTTCAAAGTGCTATTGTTAAATGATGGTGCTGTCTGCGCTTATAAAGATTTATAATTTCATAAAATACTTTGAATGTAACTTGATATATAATAAGAGTGTAATAAATGTTATCCATTATTATTGCTATAATTATCATTACTTTATAAACATAAATATTACTACTTGTTGTTGTTGTTGTTAACTACTGTAGAATCGGTTACAACTCAGAGAGACCCTATATAGGGTTTCCCAGGAACAGCTGTTGGGTTAGAACTACTGACCCTGTGGTTTTAAGTCCAGTGGTGATCCACAGTGCCAAACCAGAAGTCCATAAATGTAATTTTAAGCTTTCTAGAAATCAACTTGAAAAAGATAAACCTGACTAAGAAAACTTTGCAATATATAAATTTTTATTAAAAATTATTGTGACTGAAAAAAAATTTGAAACATTTCTTTGCTGCATGTGTTTTGTACTCCAGTCCCTACAACACACATATATACTTTTGTAAGTCTCAGGTTACAGTTTGTTGTCTCAGAGTATTGTTGTTGTTGTTGTTGTGAAGTGCCGTCGAGTCGATTCCGACCCATAGCGACCCTGTACAGGGTTTCCAAGGGTGTAAATCTTTACGGGAGTAGAAAGCCTCATCTTTCTCCCGCGGAGCGGCTGGTAGTTTCGAACTGCTGACCTTAAGGTTCGCAGCCCGATTCGTAACCACTACGCTACCAGAGCTCCGTCTCAGAGTATGGAAGGTCTAAATTAGAATTCAAGTCAGCCTACAGGACTTCCTGACTTTTGTTTAAGATTAAAATAACTAAATAAATAAATCTATTCAGCAATAAAGATTTAAGAAAGGAGACAGAGAATTTGAAAAAAACAGACAGAAGCAAGTAGTTCCTGCCAAAATAAAAAGAGATTTCCCTGTTGAAGATTAGAGGGGAAAAAGTTCCTAGGTGTCTGAAAAATGGGACTTAGCTCCTGTTCCTGTCAGGCCCTGTGGTGAGGCCAAAAACCCAGAAAGGAAATGTTACAAGGAACATGTAGAGATATGAAAAAATGGGCCTCAATTTCCCAACCTGACTTATCATGTATTGATTCAAGTCAATTGTGAACTCCCACCAAAGAGAAGACAGACAATTTCAAGGAGCCACCACAGAGAAAGTCAGTGACAATCTTGTTAGAGTTATAATCTATTTAACCTTTAGCCTGTTTCTTAAACTCTCTATTCTTCAGCTTTTTTTTGTTTTGTAATAATGCTTACCTCATAGTGTTACAGCAGTTTTAGATTCGAGAGTGTCACAGCAGCTCTTGACCTGTCATCGAAGAAGCCAAGACCACTCAGAGAAGTGAAGCCGAGTTTCAGATTTTATTAAACCGGCTGGCTCAGAGGAGCTCATTTCTCCAGATTCTGAGCCCCAAATACAGGCAGTGCAGACTTATATGGGGGTCAGAATCGGGGAAGAGTTAGGTTGCAGGCCTGTTTGAAGACAGGAGGGAAACCAGAGGATTGGTCCCACTGAGTAACCTGATTATCATTTTAGCTTGTCTCCTGGTCAGAGAAGGCAGTGAATGTTTTTACCTTTTCCTGTTCAATAGTATCATTTTCAGTGTTGAATGAAATAAAAATGCATGTTAATACTTAGAAGAGTGCACAACACAAATATTCCAATGAATATTAGTATTATTACTATTATATTTTTGCTCAGAATATCATTATGATTCATAATATGACACTGAGTGAGACAGGCAGAATTCAGGACTAAACATGAGCCACTTCTTAATGAGATTGTAACTGAAATCTTGAGGAATGTTGAGGTGTATGTCCCTCCATCCTTAGACAACTTGAAAGGACTAAAGGACATGCACAGAGGCATAGTTAAGAAACCATATCCTGGATATATTCCAGGAAGAAAGATAACCCATAAAACTTCCATATTTTATGGGACTTGATATTAAGGAAGGCTAGCCATAAAATTTCTCCATTTTTACTTCCTTATGAGATGTTTCAAAGGTGGATTTCTTTACCTAGTACTCTAGGTATAACTTTAAGGGACAAACCTTCTACCAGGACAAAGGAGAATGCTAGCTCTCAGAGGAGTCTGAATTAGAGGCCTAAACACTCACACTTGCTCAACCTCCCAGAATAAGTTTTGTCTGCTCTTATCAGAGGCCTTTTTGGTGAGATCCATCTTGAAGAAATGGTGCTCACACACACAGTTAGCATGGTCCCTCCTAAACATACCATTTCCCAACATGATGTCTTTTCTTTACCCCAAATCATTAAAGTCCCATCAAAGGTTGTTTTCTGGAAGATGGAGGTTAAGCATTGTGTTAAACCCTCCCTGTCTCTGCTTGCAAGCTTCTTTCTTTTATAAATTTTGGTCCTATCAACACTCTGTTTTACCCGAATATTCTTAATCAGTAGTAGGCAAGACTCCTCTCTTAAAGGATGGAGATGCATTGGCACTCTCTAACAGATTTTATTCATTCGTTAGACTCAGGCAATTCTTCTCTCAGTAGTCTCAGAACCAGGGAAGTGACTAATTTTTCACTTGGTGGTCACCAAAATCTGTATGGATCATGACAAGCTATGGACAACATTGCAGAGAATGAGTATTCCTGAACATCTAATTGTGCTTGTGAGGAACTTGTACACAGACTAAGAGGCAGTTGTTAGAACAGAACAAGGGAACATTGAATTGTTTAAAATTAGGAAAGGTTTGTGCCAGGGTTATATTCTTTTACCATACTTACTCAATCTGTACTCTGAGCAAATAATTCAAGAAGCTCGATTATATGAAGAAAAACATGACATCAGGTTCGGAGGAAGAATTATTAACAGCCTTCCATATGCAGATGATATACCCTTGCTTGCTGGAAGCAAAGACTACTTAAAATAATTACTGATAAAGATCAAAGACCATAGTTTTCAGTATGAGTTGAATCTCAATGTAAAGAAAACAAAAATTCTCACCACTGAATCAATAAACAACATCCATATAAATGGAGAAAAGACTGAAGTTGTCAAAGACTTCATTTTGCTCAGATCAACTATCAACACTCATGGAAACACTGGTCAAGGAGTCAAATGATATATTGCTTTAGGCAAATCTGCTGCACAAGACCTCTTTAAATTATTGAAGAACAAAGATAACAGTTTGGGGACTAAGGAGCACCTGACCTAAGCCATGATATTTCCAATAACCTCATAGCATGTGAAAGTTGGATAGTGAATACGGAAGGCCGTAGAAGAACTGACACATATTATGTTTTTGGAGAATAATATTAAAAGTACCATAACTGTCAAAAGAATAAACAGATATATGTTGGAAGATACACAGCTAGAATGCTCCTTAGAAGCCAGGATGGCCAGACTTTGTCACTCATACTTCAGACATATTATCAGAAGGGAACAGTCCCTGGAGAAGGATATCATGCTTGGTAAAGTGGAGGGTGGGAGAAAAAGAGGAAGACCCCAATTAGATGGATTGGCACAGTGGCAGCAACAATGGGCTCAGATGTAGCAAGATTGCGAGGTTGGCCCAGGACTGTGCAGCGTTTGGTTCTGTTGTGCTATGAGTCAGTACTACGTGCTATGAGTCATTATGAGTCAGTACTAACTTGATGACACCTCTGGCACTATATGTGATACTATTCTGCTGCTCTTCATCATGCTTCAACATTCAATATTCTGGTGCTGACAGTGTCCCACTGCTATTCATAAAGTTCTCAGTGACTAGATACTTGGAAGTAGTCTATCTTTCCTTCTTCCTAGTCTGTCTTTGTCTGGAAGCTCAGCTGAAACTTGTCCACTATGAATGACCCTATTTGTATTTAAAATGCCTGTGCCATAGCTTCTAGAATCACAGCAACATGCAAGCCACCATAGTACAACAAACTGACAAACAAGTGGTTGGTAGCATACCTATGAGGTGCCAAAACTCTAGAGGCAGGACCTTCCTTGAGTAGTAATTTTGGCATTCTTTATCTTCTTTCTGGGACTGCAGTCCACCCCACAAGAAGGTCTTCCACAAGATTTTTTTCTGTCTGTGGATACCCTAAGTGTCTGATTACTGGTGGGCGGTTTCTATGAATGTGTGTTATCCTGTGAGTCTCACTGTTGCCTTGTGAGCTCTGGGAATCTTCTACCTGGATGGGAGCATAAATTGTTTGACTTATGAATAGGGTAATTGTTTTAATGGGAAGAGTCCAATATGGGCCTTAAAGTATATGGTATGTGCATGAGTTGTATCTGTAGCATTGCTATTATTTGACTTCTCGCCTTGTTACTCTGGTTTTCTGGTTTTCTACTAGGGATATTAAGAAACTATAGTTTAAGATAGATCAACAGAGCAATCTAGTGGAAATTGGTTTGGCTTCTAGCTTTCCTAGTTTCAACACCTATATTTTTCCTAAGAATGTTAAAATGCCTCGTTTATCCTTGTTGAATGGGGAAAGAAACTATGGTTTAAAGATACACTGGTCTTCCAAAGATTCAGGCTTTAGTAAATTCCCTTCTCATCTTTAAAGAAAGGTATATAGCTACTTGTGCATTTGTTTGTGCATTGGTTTGTTGTATTGTATTGTAATGTAACGGGAAACATAGGCTTGATCCTGGTTTTCCTCCACAATGAGATTTACATGGGTTTTTTTTAAAGTGTGCCCTGTAGAAAAATTATTTACTCTGATTGACATATGATAAGGTCTTCTATAGTAACATTCATAAGAATATGGTTTTGCCACTGGTGGTACTAGTTTTAATTTTTTAATTTTTTTCTACACAAGTGTGCTCATGGTTACATTATTTTAACTTTACAGAGAATAAATGGAATGTTTTCATTTCAACAAGTCATCATGTTTATAACAACTCTGGAATAAAAATCTTCATAAACACTTAGAATTATATATTGCAAAAATAAGTTTCCTTTTTTTAAAAGATATGTTGTTGTTGTGAAGTGCCATCGGGTCGGTTTCAACCCATAGTGACCCTGTATAGGGTTTCCATGGAGTAGCTGGTGAGCTTGAACCACCAACCTTTCAGATTAAATGGCTTTGCAGTCTGACGCATTAACCTACAGCGCCACAAACACTCACACACACACACAAAATATATATATACGGACTTGAAAGAATGTGACTTCCCATTGCTTTCTTTTTCAAATCATTAGGACTAATGTAGCATTGTTGCTTAATGCACCAGACTGGAATGCCATTTGAACTGCAAGGTCGGTGGTTCAAGCTCACCAGCTGCTCCTCAGAAACCCTATGTTGTTTTTGTTATGTGCCGTTGATTCCGGCCCATAGCAACCCTGTATAGGGTTTCCAAGGAGCAGCTGGTGAGCTTGAACCACTGACCTTGCAGTTCAAACGACTTTGCAGTCTGACACATTAGCCCACAGTGACTAGACGACACTTAACTACAAAAACAAACATATGAAAATGAATTAACATGCCTCATGTTTGGCTTTGTTTTTCTTTAGATGTCAGCCAGGAGTGGAGGAAGATAGTTTTAATTCATATGGCCCAAGTATTAGTTTAAGTGAAGATAAGATCTTTCTTAATTCAGTGTAGAAAGAGTCCTGTTGACTCTGTGTCCAGAGTTGGGCTGTTTACTTCAGGGTTGGCAGTTTAAGCCCACCAGCCACTCCTAAAGAAAGATAATGTGATTTTCAATCCCCAAAAGAGCAGCTTTTTTTTTTTTTTTTCTCCTCTCTCTATAGTTACTATGAGTAGAACTAGACTGATTGGCAGCATTCTGATTAGATATAAGCATTAAAAAAATAATAATAATCTCAAAAAGCCAAATTTAGGTTTAGAGAAATAAATCTAGATTTGAAAGAAGCCTTGACTTGTTTAAACAAATTTTTATTTGAACAGTTATTAGGCTTTATAGTGTAAGAGTATTTTCAGGAACTTTAAGTAGTCTTTAAGAGCCAGTGATAGAGCAAGGGACTTAACGCTGAAGTTTACAAGGCAAAATTAATTGGTGAGATAAGAATTCTGAAAAATTTGCTACTTTTGAAGCATATCGTTATTGTTAAGTGCCGTCAAGTTGATTCTGACCCATAGCGACCCTCTATAGGGTTTCAGAGAAGCAGCTGATGATCTTGAACCACCAACCTTGCAGTTCAAACAGCTTTGCAGTTTGGTGCATTAACCCACAGCACCACACCAAGATATTAGAAGACTCAAAAGTGGATGCTCTATATGGAGTTGCAAAGCTTTGTACCCAGAATTTTTTAACATTTTTTTTCATGAAAATTGTTACCATTAGAGAGTGAAATTATTAATAAGCAACATCAGACTATAGTTAATATTGTACATTGTAAAGAAAACTAGAATCCTATATGAAAAAGAAGAAACTGAGGTCACATATCCAAGGCTGATTCTCCCCTCAAATGCATCCTTAAACATTGACAGTTTTTGTTGTTGTTGTTGCTATATAATTCTTTAAAAATTCTACTCCTCATCTAGGCTTTTCTCACCTTCAAGGTTTTCATTTTAAAATCTACCCAGTCCTTGGAAATCTCTTTCTATATTCTACACGTATTCTGGTTATGGTCCTGTTTTTATTCTGCTTTATCATGCTGGGATATAAATAACTATAATATACCCTCTGGTAAATTGGTGTCCAAATAGAATCTCCATGAATGCATTTCTGAGTTGTTGAAACTTAGAAATGATGTGGTTTTGTTTTGGTTTTAATCTAAGTGTAAATAAGTGTGTATAATAATATAATTGGACATACATCCTAGTGCATCAGTTATGATTATAATATCAAGTGAGTTAATAACACCAAAGAGTTAATATAAATGTGTGCAAAACCAAACTGTGTTCACATATATTTTAAATAAAATGTGCTAAAAAGTTTTTGTTTAATAAGAGGTGTAAAACTCTCATTTAACTAAAACTCCATGTTGTTGTTTTCTCATCTGTGTTTGTCTAATATTGGTGCATTAACCCACAGAAAATTTGGTCATTATATTTGGTCACAACTTTTTTTTTTTTTTAATTTAATAGCACAAAGCCAAGTTTCCATAACGTTTCATTAAGATATTTATGGAGAAAATATTGTTTCAAAACCCTTTTATGGTATGTATAAAGTTTTTCAGAAATTATGTGAATCATTTACATTCAAAGTTATTCTGTTTAGCTTTGCTTAACTGACTTTAAGTTTTGTCTTCTATAGTTGAAAAAATTGGGCAATAGTCACATGTAAGGCATAGGAGTCTTCACACAAAGAAGTTTCAAATGTGGTTGATACAAGAACAAAATACGCTCTTATCTTTCAAAAAAAAAAAAAAAAAGAGTTTGTGTACCATCCCTTGACAGAATATATTCCAAAGATAGATTTTCTGTAAGAAAGAAAAATTGGAATGGTGATGCATTTTATTACGCAGTGTGCGTCAGGTATTGCAAAGATACAGTCAGAGTCCTAGACCCCTCTCTCACAACCCATTGAAGAACGTTTGAGGTCTTTAACAACAAAGAACTGGTGTCCAAACATAAAATGAAAAGGCTCAGTTGTTGACTGTGACACTCCAGGGCCCACATCATGGTAATCCTACAGGACTTGGAATGGAGTTTCCTCTTCTGCTGTGAGTACTGAGCCAGCCCAAAAGGAAAGGCCATTGGAAGGCATAGTGCCCTGAATGTCCTAAAGCTGGGTGCCCAACTGACTTCCTCCTGAGGCTAGCATGAAAAGATCCACTCTGGGTGATTCCCTTTGCCACAGAGGAGGAAGGGCAGCCCTACTGATGGGGCCCAGACATAGGCTCAGCTCTTGGGCAGAAGATGGTAGCTATATCCACAGCAGAGCCTCAGGTTACTCCTGACATGGGAGGTAAGGAGACTGAATTTATATTAGACATGGGATTTACCTTCTTTGTTTTGACCCTTAATTCAGGCATCCTCTCCAGTCATGACTATACAGTTATTGGGGTCAATAGAAGTCAAGGGCACTCACCCTGTAGAGTGTCGAAGAGTATCAATAAATCTGTGAGCCTGAGAAAGGTCTAGATAAGGAAGAGCAATTTTTGGGCAGTCTCTTCCTTGCCTGTCTCTGCTGTTCTGATCCCAAATCCATTATTGAGAAGCAATTATTTTGTCCCTGCTTGGTATAGGTCCTGGCCAGCTAGCACACAGCTTAAGATGGTCAAGTCTTGCCTTATCCTATTCCCTAGCCAACACGGTTATAGACCATGAAATAGCATTAGACTATTTGCTGGCAGAACAGGGTAGAGTATGTGCCTTGACTAGCACTTATTATACTTACATCAACAATTGAAGCTAAGTCGAGATTAGGACCTTATACATCCTACAATAGAAAAGACAGCCTAGATCCAAATGAACCAGAGTACATGGAACCAAATCACAAGAGTTGATTCCTATTGTTTTTTTGTTTTGTTTTGTATTTTGAGACCAATGGTGGCCATTTTCTGGTTATTAATCTTTATCTCAGAAAAGTCCATGAAGACATACACAATATTAGAGAAGGCAGTGAGAGATTTCTATGCTATTGGACAGAAAATATGACTGACCCAATTCAGCGTGAAGAAAATGTAGAAGAAACATAGACCTTAGTCCATGTTCCCATAAGGAATTATGGAATCTCTCAAAGGGGAGATGAGATAAGGGGAAAGGAGACTTAAGAAATCAATGAACCACTTTACTGAAATCCTAAGGGATGTTGAGGCCTGCTCTCCATCTTGCTTGAGCAATTGTAAAGTTGCACAGGATATATGTCCATGGTGCAAAACCGGGTAGTCACATCTTGGGACATGCCATTCAAAAGACCATTCATAAAACTTCTGTGCTTTTATTTCCTTGTGAGATATTTTAAAGGTGGACTGTTTTACCTAGTGCCTAGGCATAACTTTAAGGGACAAGCCTACTACTGGGGCAAAAGAGAATACTACCCCCTAAGAGGAGTTTGATTTAGAGTCCTGAATAACCATGCACGGTCAACATCCTAGAATAAGTGCTGTCTGTTCTTACCAGAGGTCTTTGTGGTGGAGTCCATCTTGAAGAAATGCTGCACATGTACACAATTAGTATGGTCCCTCCCCAATAGGCCATTTCCTAGCAATCCCCACCTATTCCTATGAATATACCTGATGTCTTTTCCTACCGTGAACTTTTTAAACCCCAGCCAAGCCATTACTCAGTTAGGCACTGTGTTAAGTCCTCCCCATTACCACTTGCAAGTCTCGTTCCTACAATGAACTTTTGCTCATATGTAAACTCTGCCTCACCTGACTATTCTTAATCAGGAGAAGGCAAGATCCCTCTCTTAAAGATGTGGTTGGCACACCCTGTACCAATATCTTTAAGATTATCATTAATGGCCATTTAGACATTTTGGAGGCATTGTGTTCCTCACAGAGATTTCTGAGCCCTGAGAAAGGGAAGGTTCTACATTAATAAAAAAGATGAGATTTATCACTATCAAGGATTCCTGGTGGCATGGTGGGATAGGCGTTTGGGCTGCTAACCAAATGGTTGGCAGTTCAAAACAATCAAATGAAACTCTCATAAAACTTTACCATCTTGGAAACTATATAGGGCCACTTCACTATGACTAGGAGTCTACAGGATGGCAGTGGTTTTGATTTTGCTTGTTTGTTTATTTTCACCAGGAGAATTCATTCTGAATAAAATTTACTTTGTTTTATAAGACATAAAATATTTTTTTCTCAAACACCTTAGAATTTTTTTGTACACACTTCAGATTCATATGGAGATACAACTTGCTAATGGGCACATAAATGTGCAGATACTGAGGATATAGAGAGATATTTTGAGAGTACCCAATAAAGAATCTAATGAATAATGTAAGAAAGACATTCTCAAAGACATTTTATCTCTTAATTCTACTCCATAAAGGCTAATGGCAAAATGTCAAGTTGCAATGAGTGAAAACAATTTTGTAAGGGTAGTAATATGATGATATTCAGACACACAATTATTTACTGATTAAAGAAACATAACTCCCAAACCTAGAGAAAATTTTAAAATACAATTTCTGGGCATAGCTGTGTAATTACTGAAATAGAACCTATGAAGTTGGAGCACAGAAAATTCTTTTTCACATTAAATTTGGATTTACTCTTTTAGAATAGTTAAATAAATAAATAAATGCAATGTCTTTTATCTAACTCTTTTATCCAATCACACCTTCATTCAAGCTTTCCTTTAGGGACAAAATATTTACTTAGTCCCTACTCTAAACACATTGTGCTAAGCAGCACAGGTATAAATTATGCCTTTCTAGAGAATACTATCTGATGAATAAGAAAGAGAAGTAACAATTCAAAAAACAGTATGGTTTTCAATATGAATTGCTATTACCGGGGGATACGGAAGCAACTAGAAAGTAATATTTCCATAAGACATTGAGAAGCATTGATATATATTGGAGATCTTTTCAGTGGGAGCTTGCCATTTTTCTACCTAGGAAATATGTTCCCAAGTAACACTAGGGGACTTGAAAAAGTCTTAAAAAAAAATAGAATTAAGAGATAAATATAAAAAGTACAAACTTTATTTCTCAACCTAAGCTCCACTAAGTTCAAGACACTTTTCTAAGTGATAATATCAGCCATTTGGTCCATTCCAAAATAACTTCATTAACCATGTCAATAGAATATTCTGTGTATTATTAACTGAAGAAGAATGGGTGTCCTTTAAAGATATTTTTAATATTATGAAACCAAAAGAAGTCAGATAGAGCCAAACCAGTACCTTAAAGCAGATGCCTAATGATTTCGCCATGAAACTCCCAAGAAATTGTCTTCATTTGATGACAGGACTGAGCAGGAGCATTGTCATGGAGGAGAAGGATTCTCTGATGAAGAAAAATAGAAAAAGCATAAACTTTATTTCTCAACCCAAGCTACGGCTTTAGCTATATTACTCAAAGTGCTCTCATAATAAGCAGGTATCATCATCCTTCAGGAGTCCTGGTGTGCAGCTGCAGGATAATGCACTAGACTGCAAGGTCAGTTTGAACATCAAGGTTGGCTGTTTAAACTCACCAGCCACTCCTCGGAAACCCTGTACAGGGTTCCTCTAAGTTGAAACCAACTCAATGGCACTTAACAACAACAACAATCATTCTTTGACCCTCCAGAAAGTAGTCAACATGAAAACGCCTTGAGCTTCTTAAAAAACTGGTGTGATGACTTTTTTTTTTTTTTTTTTGGCGTGGGGGGAGGCCTGGACCACTTCTACCTGCTGGAAGCTATTGTTATGACTGTGCTTTGTGTTTAAGATCAGACTGATAAAGTCATGTTTTATCTTCAATTACAATTCTTTGAAAAAAATCTTTATAATCTTGATCCCATTTGTTGACCTGAATTTCTCTTTGTTTTCTTCAAGCTTTCTGTCAATCATTTGAAGGTATCTAAAAGGAGCTCTGGTAGCATAGTGGTTATGAATCGGGCTGTGAACCATAAGGTCAGCAGTTCGAAACTACCAGCTGCTCCGCGGGAGAAAGATGAGGCTTTCTGCTCCCATAAAGATTTACAGCCTCAGAAACCCTGTATAGGGTTGCTATGAGTCAGAACCGACTCCAAGGCACATAACAACAACAACAACAAAATAACAACAAACAGTTGTTTGACTAGAACATGGGAACACTGACTGTTTTAACATTAAAAGAGGTGTGCGACAAGGTTGTATTTTTTCATCATACTTATTCAACCTGTATGTTGAATAAATCATCCTAGAAGCTGGGTTATATGAAGAAAAACATGGCATCAGGATTGGAGGAAGACTCATTAACAACTTGTGATATACAAATGATACAACCTTGCTTGCTGAAAGTTAAGAGGACTTAAAACATTTACTGATGAAGATCAAAGAGCAGAGCCTTTGGTATGGATTGCATTTCAATGTAAAGAAAACAAAAATCCTCACAACTGGACCAATAAATTCCTATCAATGGAGAAAAGATTGAAGTTGTCAAGGACTTCATTCTTCTTGGATCAACTATCAACACTCAAGGAAGCAGCAGTCAAGAGATCAAATGATGTATTGCTTTAGGCAAATCTGTTGCACAAGATCTTTTGAAAGTGTTGAAGAGCAAAGATGTCAGCTTGAGGACTAAGCCATGGTATTTTCAATAACCTCATATGCATGTGAAAGCTGGACAGTGAATAAGGAAGACCATAGAAGAATTGATGCCTTTGAGTTATGGTGTTGGAGGAGAATACTAAAAGTACCATGGGCTGCCAAAAGAACTAATAGATATGTTTTGGAAGAAGTGCAGCCAGAATGCTCTTTAGAGGCCAAGATGGCCAAACTTTGTCTCTCATACTTTGGGCATACTGTCAGGAGGGAGCAGTCACTGGAGAAGGATATCATGTTTGGTAAAGTGGAGGATCAGAGAAAAAGAGAAAGACCCCCAATGAGAGGTATTGGCCAAGTGGCAGCATCGATGGACTCAAGCATGGCAACAGTAGTGAGGTTGGGCCAGGATCATGCAGTGTTTCATTCTGCTGTGCATAAGGTCGCTATGGGTCGGTACCGACTGGATGTCACCTAACAACAACAACAACAACAATAAATATCATCCTCTTGAATTCTTTTTCAGTGGGTTCCAATGCCTTTTTCACTCAAAATATTTTGCTATCTCTTTTATTGGTTACTTGTTTGAGCTACTGTCTTATTTCTGTGTGTGAATGGAAATTATTGCTTCCAAAATATTGTGGTGGTGTTGTATTTATATTTAATTGATGATAGTATGTTGGTGTGTTCTCAGGTATTCACCAACTGCCTCCTGGTGGGTGTAATTAAAGAATGGAAGCATGTGTTCTGTTCTGTGTTCATTGTTCTTGCAGCTCAATTTAGGATGGGTTTGGCTGACATTGATTGCTGATCAGGTGTTATTGGATGTAACTAGGATGTATGAACATGGTTGCTGTCCCCTGTTAGATGAGGCTAGAAGAGCAAACACACACAAGAGGGGAAAAAATAAAATAAGAAAGAAGCAAAAACAGAAAAGAGTAAAGTAGAATAAAGGAGGAAAAAGGCAGTATCTACAAAAAGAATATAATAAACAAATAGAAAAAAGAGAGAGAGAAAAAAACATGAAAGAAAGAAATTAAAAAGAAAGGAAAAACACTTAACATAATTAGGGAGAGGGATGGATAAAAGAGAAAGAGACCAGAAAATAATAAAGAAAAATCAATAGAAAAAAAACTTGAAAAACTGAAGAAGAAGGGTGGGTAAGGGCAAATGAGGAGCAAAACAGAAGAAAAAATAAAAGTATGAAAAGAAAAGATAAAAAGTCAATGATAATGAGAGGAAAAAGGAGAAGAAAGAATAAACATACCCCAAAGAAAGGAAGGGAAAATAGCAGGTGTCAGACCCAGAGAGGAGTAAACTGTGGGAGCTCCTGCCAGCCTAGGAGCTCACATGGTGGGTGGGCATATGGATGAGAGTGATTCCCAGCCCTAGATGGAGCTCCTACAGGTCTAGGTGTTTTCTGTTCTGGGCACCCAACTGTAAGTAGTGCAGACCTACAGAAACTGGGAACAAAGTTTTTCTGTCCCAGAGGGCAGCCAGGAATGAGAGTTTTCACTAGTCCAGAGGTGGCCAGAGCTGCATCTACAGCTCTGAAACAGGCCTCACCTGAATCGAGGTGATGGAATTGGTAAGGATAACTTCCAACTCATGTTGATGCAGCTCACAACTCTGTGGCTCACTGCTGTGTAGTACCAACCTCCTGAAAAATAGGAGCTATGATGGGGATGACACGGGTGGGGGTTAACATGGTCAGCACGGCAATGTGGGCTATAAGAAAACATGTCAATCCTTTCTCTCCACCAGTAAGAATTTGCTTTCCCAAAGCCACCCATGAAACTCAAAATGACCACACCACAACTGGCTGACCAGCACAGGTCACCTTTTTTTTTTTTTTTTTTCTGTGTCTGTTCAATATTTTCTCTAATGAGGGTGAGTCCAGGGTTGCCCAAGTCCATCTCTGAAGGTTTGGGGAAGGGTTCACCTGAATTCAGGTTCTAGGATTGGTGTATATAGCTCACAACTCACTTTGATTGGGTTCACAATTACACAGCTCACCACCATGTGACTCCAACCAATCACACCTCTGGTCACCAGAGGGGTGTGGGGAACAAGAAATATATTGCACCTCTATTTCTGAGTCACCAGTACACCTCTGTACCATAAAGTCGTGTCTTGTTTCTGAATCTGCTCTTGTCGCTAAATGGGCTAATAGAGTTCCCCTGTCTGGCTCCTTTCTCTTGCTGCCTCTGTTCAGCTTTCTCTCCTAGTAAGTATTTAATCTACTTCTCTATCCCTTTATCTGAAGCTCAGTGTTCTAGGACTATCATCTGCATCTTTTAAATTTGGTTTTCTGAATCTTTGTTGTAGATGGTCTTTGTAGTGTTTCTGCATAGTCCACCGTTTTGCTACCTCCTTCTGATCCTACTTGTTTATAATTTCCATGGAAAGCTTTGCTCTTTTCAGAAGCTTATCTGGTTACAGCAGTTTGGCAAACAGTGAGCAGAAACTTTGCTCAATTTTAATTTTTCAGTCAAAGTTGTGCAAGTTTTATCAATTGAGATGTCTATGGTGATGGCTATTGGTTCTCTCGTTAATCACCATCCTCTTCACTTAGGGTATGAAGAGGATGGCAAATTTATGTGGATGGTCTACCACTGCCAACTTTATCTTCAATATTGTCTTGTCCTTGCTTAAAATGAGTTATCTGTTTGTAAACTACAGATTTCTTTGGAAAATTCTCCTTATAAACTTTTTGTTAAGCATCAGTGATTTCACACTTCTTCCACCCAAGATTCATCATAAATTTAATGTTTATTCTTGCTTCAATTTTAGCAGAATTCATATGGACTCTTTTCAAATTGATGTCATATCCACCTTAGTGCCTCAAACTGTATTCTATCCAGACATATTGTTATAATAAGCTAGTAGGAGTTTATTTTGGTGAAAAACAAACAAAAAACACCAGAAACCCATGCATATTTTTTTTGCATACTAAGCATTTTCCACGAACCTTTTGAAGATCCCTCATAGAAGACAAAGCAGAACACTATGTTTGTCTTTGTTTTTTAGTGTGTATGAATCCCAGTAATTGCTTCCAATACATTTTCTATCATCATTTCTCACTAACAACCCATGAAATGAGTGGAAGTAGCCAAGTTTGCTGTTATTTTCAAGTGCCGTCAAGTCAGTTCCAACTCATAGTGACCCTGTATAGCATTTCCAAGGAGTGGCTGGTGAGTTTGAACTGCTGACCTTATGGTTCAAATTGAACTTGGAGTCCAGTGCTTTATCCCAAAGCCCCACGGATGCAATATCACATAGTCAGTACATACCCCAAGCTGAATTTACTAGACATATGCCAAAGTTATTTAAATAGATGTGGTTCTCATGAGAGACTAATTTATTATAAACTTTTCTGGTTTTTCAAATATAATTTTCATGATATTTCCAGATAGTATGATATGTGTGGTGCAATAAATTTTTCTGATGTGTCTGGGTAAGAGATGGTGGGAGGACATGCTGATGGATTATATGATTTGCTTGTGAATGACTGTAACAGGTTGGTAATTGTAAATCTGATGAGGGGATTGATACATGTTAGCATCCTGCTAGGTTTAAAATGAGCCAGCTCAGAAGTAGGGGACGGGGGATCTGACTACTATCAAAAAAGAAAAGGCAGGAGTAGAGTGCATCCTTTGGACTCAGAAATCCCTGTTTATTGACCTAGCTTGACCCAAGGACAGAGAGCTGTGACATCTGATAATAGGCAGAGGAGCAGCAGCAGAATCAAGAGCCAGAGTACCAAAGGAAGCTGAGGACTTCTTGGTCCATAGAGCAAGTAAAGCTGAGTGCCTTTGGGCATGAAGCTTACTTGTGGAGTCAGGTGCCTCCTAATTGAGGAGACTTGCTGAATCATGAAGCTAAAGCTGAAAGCCTTTGGGCGATGGTTATGATTGGAGCGGTGTGTTCTTTGGGCATTTACTAACAGCTTTAAAAGAACTTTGTAACATTGCCCAGAGATAGGTTTGCTTGTGAGCAAGGCTTAGGAGAGACTCTTTTGACTAGAACTCTGAACTGAACAATTCTGACCCTGAATAGAAACTTGTTAACTTCCGTAAGCTAAGGAGTCCTGGAGCAGTGCTATAAGATAAGCACTGGACTGCTAAACATGAACTCAGCAGTTCAAGTCCACTAGTTCCTCCTTGGAAATGCTTTACAGGGTAGTTATGACTCAGAACAAACTTGAAGGCATTTCAACAGTCCTAAGTAGACGCCATAACTGGAATATGGTGTGTGAGCTCTGTGTGCTTATTGAAATGAAATCAAACTTAGATGAGAAGGAAAGCATGCTATGAAAGACATGGCTGGTGTCATATATGTATGTAGATATATATACATATGTTTATAATATATAAGTATAAAGATAAAGAAGCATAAGTTTTAATGATGTGTAGACTGGGCACAAGATAATGATAGATTCAAAGAATAAGAAAATTGTTAGTTTATAGATCCTATAGTAATGATTTCTGCTGAAAATTAATTAGAAAAGGACTATAAAGTGACAATAATTACATTATTAATTAATTGAGGTAATCATGATAGAGATCTCATTTGTTAGAGTAGAAGTTTTGAAGATAGAGAAATTCTTTACTCTTCTTGTACAAAAGACCAGTATTTTGTATAAAAGTTGCTTGGGAAAATTGGTGCAAGAGAGAACATACAACAAACTAAAGTGTTCAAAATGTGTGACTTAAAAAGTCACTGGGCATCATGACCTGACAGTGTTTTTATCTCAATAATGAATGTGAGACTTGTAATAAGTATTACTGAGATAATGAATTCCATATACAAATGAGTCTCACAAACAATATTGTATGTATTAAATGTTAAATTATTTGCAATAAAATGTACTAATAAATATCAAAAAATAATTTATGATATCAATTATAATTTCTAAGAAGGCAATATAGAATACAAGTAGCATTTCCCAAATTTACTGCACTATTGCTGTTGTTAGTTATAATTAAATGCCGTTGAGTCAATTCTGATTCATAGTGACACTGTATAACATTTCCAAGGAGTAGCTGATGGGTTTGAACCACTGACTTCATAATTAGCAGTTCAGTACTTATCCTACAGTGTCACAAAGGAATATTGAGTGCATTTATTACAATTCTCCCATCTGGTCTAAAATTATGTGGAATAAACTTTGAATAAAACTGATTTAGCGAAAAGAGGTATGGAGTGGAAGTGTCAATGATATAAAACATTTGGATATAATACTCAAGTATTGGTTTGCATATGCCCAGCCTTAGTTTCTCATGACCTCTACCAGAAAATATAGTCCCTATTTAAATGAAAACCATGGGCAATGGCAGTCAAAAAAGAACAAAACAAACAACTAGTCATGGTAAACAGAGATAACCATTAAAAGAATCCATCACTCATCTATCAGTCTGTCATACTGTGGTGGCTTATAAGTTGCTGTTATGCTAGAAACTATACCGTAGGTACTAAAATGCCAGCAAAAATATCCATGATTGACAGGTTACAGTGAAACTTCCAGATTAAATATGAAGAAGGAGACAGATAGTTTACTGATGAATGGTTGTTGTTGTTGTTAAGTGCCATCAAGTTGGTACCGACTCATAGCGACCTTATGCACAGCAGAATGAAACACTGCTTGATCCTGGGCCAACCTCACTACTGTTGCCATGCTTGGGTCCATTGATGCTTACACTTTGCCAATCCATCTCATTGGGGTCTTCCTCTTTTTCTCTGACCCTTCACCTTACCAAACACGATATCCTTCCCCAGTGACTAGTCCCTCCTGAAAATATGTCCAAAATATGAGAGACGATGTTTGAACATATTGGCCTCCAAGGAGCACTCTGGCTGTACTTCTTCCAAAGTGGATCTATTGGTTATTTAGGCAGCCCATGGCACTTTCAATATTCTCCTCCAACACCATCTCAAAAGCATCAATTCTTCTACAGTCTTTCTTATTCACTGTCCAACTTTTGCATGCCTATGAGGTTATTGAAAATACCATGGCTTGGGCCAATTGCACCTTAGTCCTCAAGCTGACATCTTTGCTCGCCACAACTTTAAAAAGGTCTTGTGTAGCAAATTTCTTTAATGCAATATGTTGTTTGATTTCTTGACTGCTGCTTCCATGAGTGTTGATAGTTGATCCATGAAGAATGAAGTTCTTGAAAACTTCAATCTTTTCTCCGTTGATAAGAATGTTATTTATTGGCCCAGTGGTGAGGATTTTTGTTTTCTTTACATTGAGATGTAATCCATATCAAAGGCTGTGCTCTTTGATCTTCATTAGAAAATGTTTTAAGTCCTCTTCACTTTCAGCAAGCAAGGTTGTATTATCTGCATACTACAGGTTGTTAACGAGTCTTCCTCCAATCCTGATGCCACGTTTTTCTTCACATAACCCAGCTTGGATTATTTGCTCAGCATACAAGTTGAATAAGTATGGTGAAAGAATACAACCTTGTCACACACCTTTCTTAATTTTAAACTATTCAGTGTTCCCCTGTTCTGTTCAAACAATTGCCTCTTGGCCCAGGTACAGAGTCTTCATTAGCACAATTAAGTGTTCCGGAATACTCATACTTCGCAATGTTGTCCATAGCTTGTCATGATCCACACATTTGAAAGCCTTCGCGTAATCAATAAAGCACAGATAAACATCTTTCTGATAGTCTCTGCTTTCAGCCAAGATCCATCGGACATCAGCAATGATATCCCTCATTCCACAGCCTCTTCTGAATCCGGCTTGAAACTCTGGAAATTCTCTGTTAATGGATGCTTGCAGCAGTTTTTGCATTACCTTTAGTAAAACTTTACT
>NW_006408519.1:12440284-12442688 GCF_000296735.1 Chrysochloris asiatica | reverse complement strand
ATGTTTATGAGTTCCATTTCATTTTTGACAACTTCCAATTTTCCCAGATTCATACTTTGTACATTCTATGTTCCAATTTTCAATGGATGTTTACAGCTGTTTCTCTTCATTTTGAGTTGTACCCCGTCAGCAAATGAAGGTCCTGTGGGCTTTTCTCCCATGGGCTTTACTCTATTTGTGTCATCACGGTCACTGTACTTTGAGGAGGCAGCTCTTCCCAGTTGCATTTTGAGTGCCTTCCAACCTGAGGGACTCATTTTCTGGCACTATATCTGACAGTGTCTCTCTGCTATTTGTAAGGTTTTCAGTGACTAAATATTCAGAAGCAGTTCCTCACTCCTTCTTCCTAGTCTGTCTTTGTCTGGAAGCTGTGAGTAGCAGTAGAACATTATCAGACACAGTGAAAAAAATTACCCCATCAGGTTGTAAGGCACTCAAAATAAGACTGGGAAAGAGGTGCCACATCAAAAATGAGCTCATGTTCATGATGTGTATCGAGAAAAACTTCCAGGACCTTCTTTTACTGATGGGGCACAACTCAAAATGAGAAGAAACAGACACAAACAGCCATTAATAATCAAAAACTAGAATGTACAAAGTATGAAAAAAGGAAAATTGGAAGTCATCAAAAATGAAAGGGACTCCACTGAAAATAAAGTTCAAAATATTAAAAAACAGAAAAAGAAAGCAAGTCTCAAGAGTGCCTTCTGACACCCATTTTCCACTTTGGTTGTTTCCTTCTCTTGTGTCTTCTTAATGACCTTTTGCTTTCTCTCTGTATGATTTACTAATACAGTGTATTCCTGCAAGCTTAAGAGTAGTTTCTTATTGAAATAGTGATATCAATGTAATTACCCCCATTTGTGAATTTGTTTTTTACATTTTCTAATTAATTTTTCCATTTATTCATGAAGTTCTCTTAAGGTACTTCTGGGAGAGTTATAATTCCTTCCACAGGGCTGAGGTGAAGCAAGCCATCCATAGATAGATTTTTTTTTTTACTAGCAAAGCAAAGATTTGCAGCAACAAATGAATAATCCAAGAAAATACATTTTACTTAATATATGAATATGATTTTTTTTAATGAAAGTGAACACAAAAAGATTGGTATCCTAGGCATCATTGAGCTGAAATGGACTGGCATAGTCCATTTTGAATCAGACAATCATATGGTTTATTGTCACAGAAATGACAAACTGAAGAGGAATGGTGTTGCACTCATCATCAAAAACAGTATTTCAAGATCTATCTTGAAGTACAATGCTTTCTGTAATAGGATGAAATTCATTCACCTACAAAGAAGGCCTTTAATATGAGTATTATTAGAATTTATGAACCAACCACTAAAGTCAGTGATGAAGAAATTAAATAATTCTATCAATTTTTCACTCTTAAATTTATTAACCATGCAATCAAAATGCATTGATAAGTGCTGGTTATTGGAATGTGAAAGTTAGAAACAAAGAGGAAGGATCAGTGGTTAGAAAACATGGCCTTATGATAGAAATGATGCTGGAGATCACACGACAGAATTTTTCAAGGCCAATGACTTATTAATCAAAAATACCTTTTTTAAAGAATATAAAAGCTGTTATACATGTACCTCAGCTAATGGGATGCACAGGAATCAAACTGACTCTATCTGTGGGAAGATAACATTGAAAACCTCAATATCATCAGTGAAAAAGAAGGCTGGGGCAGACTGTGAAACTGATCATAACTGCTTGCATGGGATTTCAAGTTAAAGCCACAGAAAATTGAAACAGGTCCATAAGAGCCAAAATATGACGTCAAATATATCCTACCTGAATTTAAAGACTATCTCAGGAACAGATTTGATGCATTAGACACTAAATGACCAAATATCAGAGAAACTGTGGAATGACATCAAGAATATCACACAAGAAGAAAGCAAAAGGTTATTAAAAAGATAGAAAAAAAGAGACCAAAATGGATGTCAGAAGAGACTCTGAATCTTACTGTTGAGCATAGAAAAGCTAAAGCAAATGGAAGAAATGAGGAGGTAAAAAGCTGAACAGAAATTTTCAAAGGGCAGTTCAACAAAACAAAGTCAATTATTATAATGAAATGTGCAAAGACCTAGAGTTAGAAAACCAAAAGGAAAGAACACATTCAACATTTCTCAAGTCAAAAGAACTAAAGAAAAAATTCAAGCCTCAGGTTGCAATAGTGAAGGATTCTTTTGGAAAATATTGAATAACACAGGAAGCATCAAAAGAACATGGAATGAAGAAATGGGCAGAGTTCAACCACGTTCCATAGACTCCTGTTGACTTGGAGATGAGAGAGAGAAGGTTGGTCCAAAGTGTGGTGAGACCTAGGGATATTTGAGCTCATGGACAAGGACATAGCCATAGAGGGCTAGAGCTGAGAGTGAAGCATC
>NW_006408519.1:12434441-12440184 GCF_000296735.1 Chrysochloris asiatica | reverse complement strand
GTGAAATAGGCCTCATGCATAGCCTTTACAGAGTATAGGACCTTAGGTGGAATCCTGAGTCCCATCCACAACCTTGTGAGGTGAGACATTCCCACTGGAAAGGACAAGTAGACTGGAACAGCTACAGTGACAGAAGATACATCTTCATGATGAACCTGACCTATACTCAGAGTGGTAGTTACTATAAATACCAACAGAGAGGAAAAGAGTCTTCAAATCAAGTATCAATGATATCTACTCTGTGCATGGGGTAGATAGGGATGGGCAACTTAGACATTGGCTACCTAAAATGAGGGAGCAATAAAGGCATGAAGTGACTGGCTTACAAGGTTTCAAGAGGAAGCTTAGTTTAAGAGTGTGGGGGAAAAGAAAGAGTCCCCACTGAATAGCTATCATCTTGTCTAGATGGGTCTGGTGAATGGAGATGGGGATAAGATTTGTAAGATTCAACAGTGAATAACTGTTATCATGATTAATCACGACTGTTGCAATTGTAAAGGTACAAGTTTTGTGACAAAAAAAGGGGAGTGGTTGATCTTACAGTCCAGAAACAGAGGACCCTAGGACCATCAAGAGAGGAATGCACAAGCAGAATGCGGGACCTTATCCAGAGAAGCAGCAGCGCCAGCAATGAAGGCAGAGATGGGGTCATGGAGAGGGGGAATGGCTGAGGACTATAGATTCATGGACTAAGAAGAGAAGGATTAAGAGCTGGTGGCCAGGAGCAGACTTGTAGAATGTGACCTTTGGAGATGTAAATTATTATATATGCCTGAGTGGGTTTTTTTGTTGGTGTGTTTTTTAAAAAGCTAAAGTGGATAGAGAGAAATACTGTTAACTGATGGTATATGGAGGGGATTATAATTAATATAATGAAACAATGTATATGAATTGTTGAATGTGAAACTGATGATGTGCCCTGTAAACTTTCACTCAATCCACAATAAAAACCTTAAATTAAAAAAAAAAAAAATAGCCAATATCCATAAATTCAGTTCACTAATGTCTTGGATATCGATGTTTATGCATTTCATTTCATTTTTTAGAATTTCCAATTTTCAGAGATTCCTACTTCATACATTCCATGTTCCAATTATTAATGGATGTTTAAAGCTGTCTTCATTTTGCGTTGTGCCCCATCAGCAAATGACCACATCATCATGATCAATGTGTAATTCTATTGTGCATAGGCTGCTATGAGAGAATACTAACTGAATGGTACCTAACAACAACAATATTAAAGTACAATGACCATCATAATAGAGTTATTTATTCCAAGTAATTTATACTTTGAAGTCATTTTCACAATTCCCATCTTAGAGATTAAAAACTAAATTTCAGATAACAGAAATTTCCTTATTCTCACAACTAGCATGAAAGATGTATTAAAATATGGCTGAACTAGATATCTTCAATATTTTCCCATCAATCCAATGCAATCTAGACTTTTTGATTCTGCACCCATATCCATAAGAAAAATTTTAGTCCTATATTGAAAATATGACTGTATAAGTATGTTATGTATTAAATGCAGGGCAGGGTCTACATTTTAAGTGTGTATATATTTTTGAAACAAACTCAGAATATATAAATGTTTGAAGATAAAATACAAATAAACGATATTGGCTATTCATCCCCATTCTATCTTGTACTTCTGAAGTTGCTGCATTTCCTAAAAATGAGATATCTAACTTGCACCTGCAGAATTTTCTGTCCCGGTAGATCTAGCTAAGGGTACATATTTACATTAACATGTAACCCAAAACCCATTGCTACAGAGTTGATTCCAACTCATAGTGACCACATAGGACAGGATAGAATTGCCCCCAGAAGTTTTCTAAGATATGTAAATCTTTTAGGAAACAGATTTTTCTCAGAGAAACAATTGGTGGGCTTTGAGCTAGAGACCTTTCAGTTAGCAACCAAGTACTTAACCACTGCACCAGCAGAGCTCCTTTCTTGTAGTATATAAGTATATAATTTTCAGGGGAATTTCTGATTGCTTCACACTATTATTAGTCTGTCTTTCACCTAGATCCCAGGTTCCTGTAGTATGAGAACCACCCTCTTCCTAAGTAGTGCAATACTTTCTTCCTTCTTCATGGTGGTGGGCATGTGCCTTTAAGTCTTTTCTGATTCATAGCAAATCTCTATAGGTTTTCTGAGGTTGTAAATTTTTGCTGGAGCAGAAAGTCTCATCTTTCTCCAGTGGAGTGGCTGGTGGATTCAAACTACTTACCTTACAGTTAGCAGCCCAACTCATAACCCACCACACCACCAGGGCTCCTTCCTCATAGTTAAGTCTTTTATAACCCCTGAGTAGTCTGACTCCTTTGATATGGGGGCTCTTATTTTCCATTCTAACTCCAGGGAGAAATTATTTAAATAAATATCAGTGTGGTTTAACTCTTAAAAATTAAAATGTTGCCATCAAGTTGACTACAAGTTAGAGGGACCCATGTGTTCAAATCAAAGTAGACCTATGTTCTATAGAATTTTCAATAACCAATATTTCAGAAATTGATCAGTTGGCTTTCCTTCTGAGGTACCAGTTAGCAGGATTTTTAATAGCTGAGTGATTTTAACTCTAATGACAATGGTATACTTATTCACTTGATCAAAAATATCTAGTATATTTGTTGCTTTCTTTTTTCTTCCTGATGATGACCAAAAACTACTGCTTTCAGTAATGATTGCACTTAAGTATAAAGAAAACAACTGTCCTCACAACTTGACCAAAACTAACCTTATGATAAATGGAGACAAAAATTGAAATTATCAAAGACTTCAATTTGTTTGAATCCACAATCAGTGCTCATGTAAGCAGCAGTCAAGAAATCAAAGGATGTATTTCACTAGTTAAAATTGCTACAAAAGTTATTTTTAATGTGTTAAAAAGTAAAGATGTCACTTTAAGGACTAAGGTGTGCTGACCTATAACAGGGTATTTTCAATTGCCTCATATATATGTGAATATTAGACAATGAATAAGGAAGACTAGAGAAGAATCAATGCATTTGATTTATGATGTTAACAAAGAGCATTGAAAGTAATGTTAACTTCCAGAAGAACAAATAAATCTGTTTTGGAATATGTATGGCCATACCGGAATCTTGGTGTGGCGCTGTGGGCAAATACATTAGGCTGCAAAGTCATTTGAACTGCAAGGTCGATGGTTTAAGCTCACCAACTGCTCCTTGGAAACCCTACACAGGGTCACTCTGGGTCATACTGGACTCCATGGCACTTAACAACAACAATAACAACATGGTCATAATGCTGTAGAAGTTATGGTTGGCAGACTTCATCGCTCATACTTTGAATATACTATCAGGAGGGACTACTTCCTTGAGAAGACATCATGCTTGGAAAAATGAAGGGTCGGTGAAAAGATGAAGACCTCAACATAATGGATTGACACAGTAGCAATAACAATGGGCTCAACCATAAGGATTGTGAGGATGGCACAGGATAGGGCCATAGGTGTACATAGGGTGTACATAGGGTCACTATGAGTAAGTACTGAGTTGACGGCACCTAACAGCAACAGCAACACCCACCTCAGAATTCTAAGTTTTTATAATCATATTTAGTCCTGCAAAAAAAAAAAAAAATTCATAACTGAATCATAATCCATCAGCATTTCCCCCACCTTCTCTTACACAGACTCGTCAGGAAAAAGTTGTTTTGTGGGATTTATAAAGGCTGTTGGGAGCTTGATGTCTGTATGATAAACACTGGGCATAAAACCACAAGGTTGGTGGTTCAAGCTCACCAGCCTCTACACAGGAGAAAAATAATGGCTTTCTGCCATTAAAGACATTCAGCCTTGAAATCCTGTATAGGATCACTATAAGTTGGAATCAACTTGACAACACTTAACAATATCACCAAGGATTGTGGTTAGTAGTTGTTTTAAGTGCTGTTGAGTTGGTTTTGGCCTATAGTGACCCTGTATAGGATTTGAACCATGAACTTTGTGTTTAGTAGTCCAGTGTTTATCCTACAGTGCCACACAGGATTTCCAACTATGGCTACAAGAGAAATTAAATAAGTCATTGCACCACAATTATACATGAGTTGCTATCTAATTTTTATCACTATGGTTATGAGATTGACATCCTAAAATATGATCATGAGAAACTAAGCTTCTGGTTGTGTTTGTGTTGTCATTAATTAATAATTTAATTCACTTTTATAGAGAGCTGACTGTTCACTAGACACGGTAGGTAGCTCTTTCAAAATAGTTACATGAGCTGCAGAAAACTCTAGAACTTATCAGAAGATTTTCAGTGAGACAGAAAGCCTATTGTGATTTATTTGGATCTAAGAACAGGTCCCATTTCATTGGATGACTACCATAATGTAATTTGTTTTCAATTTCAACTTTATTGGTAAGCCAATAATAAGTCCTTAACAATTCTATGCCTTTCCATTTCTCTGTCACTATTGCGTTACACAATTGAAACTTCGCATAGTAAAAGGATTCATTATCAAGGAAAAGAGCCCTGGTGACCTAGGGGGTTACATGTTGGGCTGCTAACTACAAGATCAGCAGTTGAAGCCTACTAGCCTCTCTGACAAAGAAAGACAAGACTGTCTGTTCCCGTAAAGATTTACAGCCTTGGAAACCTAGTGGACAGGTCTACTCTAGCCTATAGAGTTGCTTTGAATCAGAATTGACTCAAAAGCAGTGATTTTTTTAAAAAAAGATTATTGGTGTGTTTGCGTTTTCTCTTACATTCTGAATTGTGGACAGATAATTTCTTATTCATCTTTGTATTCTATGCCTTTTACATATTTGATGATCATTATGTAATTATTCACTTTATTAGTCATCCAAAACATATTCCCATAAATTGAAACATCTACTCTTTCACAGAGTAAGAATTACTACAGTAATTTGGGTGAAGTGATCGAAACAACTCAAGGAAGAAAGACAAGATATTGCTTGTTATTTGGATTACTTGCAGAACCTCTCAAATTGTTATTTCCTAGTACCTGAGTTAAGAGCAGTTCAAACCCACCAGGTGCTCTTTGGAAACCCTATACAGGATCTGTATGAGTCAGAAACTACTCAATGACACTTAACAACAAAAACAATAACAGTTACACTGCTTGAATAATTACTACATCCTGCACTTCATATAGATTTACTAGATCAATCATCAGTTCAAGAAATGATTATTTTATTGGATACATATTTTATGAAAAATAATACTATTGACTTAGAGAAAACATAACTAAGACAGATTTGTTCTCAAGGAACTCACATTCCAGTAGGACATATAGTCAATAAACAAGTATACAAATGAGCAGTATAATTTTTTTTTTAAAGTTGTACATGATATAAGAAAAAGAGAAACTAGTGGTGGTATCTTAGATTGGTTGGGAGGTGATGGTAAACTCAGGATTGATTGATACAGTCACCCAACAGACTACTGAAACATTCTAGGTAAATAAAGAACAGATAGTTTAGAAATGCAGAATAAAGTATAATATGAATGAAACTTAGTTCTCTCTGAGCAGTTTCACTAGATCACATTCCAAGATCTATGAAGAAGCCAGAAAATGTGGAGGAGCTCTCTAGGCGAAATAACAAGTTTATATAAGTAATTCAGGGATTTTGTATTACCTAATTTAACCCTTAAGGAGCTCTGGTAGCGTAGTGGTTACGAATCGGGCTGCGAACCTTAAGGTCAGCGGTTCGAAACTACCAGCTGCTCCGCGGGAGAAAGATGAG
>NW_006408519.1:12427884-12434341 GCF_000296735.1 Chrysochloris asiatica | reverse complement strand
AAGCTATATGAATGGTTGAATGTGAAGCTGATGATGTGCCCTGTAAACTTTCACTCAATCCAAAATAAAAACATTTAATTAAAAAAAAACAAAAAACAAGAATTGATAAGTGTTCAACCATTTCAGAGGTACAATATGGTATTGAAGGAAGAAGTCCAAGTTACACTAGAGGCACTTGAGAAAAACAAAGTTCCAGGAATTGACAGAATATGACTTGAAATGTTTCAACAAACTGATGCAGCACTGGAGGCACTCATTCGTCAATGCCAAGAAATTTGGAAAACAGCTAACTGTCCTACCAATCAGAAGAGAAAACATATTTGGGCCCAATCTAAAGAAAGGTGATCTAATTATATGTAGAAATCATCAAACAATATCAGCATCACAAGCAGGTAAATATTTGCTAAATGTAATTTTTTAAATGATTGCAGCAGGACATCATCAGGGAGTTGCCAGAAACTCAAGCTGGATTCATAAAAGGACATGGAACTAGGGATATAATTGCTGACATCAGGGAGACCTTGGCTGGAAATAGACTAGAAAGATCTTTAAATGGGCTTTATTCACTTGCAAAGACATTTTGACTACATAGCTTACTACAAATTATGGATAACATTGCAAAAAATGGGATCCAGAACATATAATTGTGCTCATGAGGAACTTATACATAGACTTGGAGACAGCCATTAAACCAAAACAAGGGGAAACTGAATGGTTTAAAATTAAGAAAGGTATGTGCCAGGATTGTACCCTTTCATTATATTCATCCAATCTGTATGTTGAGCAAATAATCTGAGAAACTGAATTATAACAAGACGAATGTGGCATCAGGATTGGTGGAAGACTCATCAACAACCTGCAATATGCAAATGACACAACCTTACTTGCTGGAAGTGAAGAGGATTTGAAATGCTTACTGATGAAAATCAAAGACTACTTCCTTTAATATGAATTGTGTCTTAATATAAAGAAAACAAAAATCCTCACAACTGGACCAATGAATAACATAATAATAAATGGAGAAATGATTTTTGCTTGATTCTTCAATCAATGTTAATGGAAGCAGTAATTAAGAAATCAAACTATGTTTTGAATTGGGTACAACAGCATAAACTCTCTTTCAAGTGTTAAAGAGCAAAGATGTCACTTTAAGGACTAAAGTATGCCTGACCCAAACCATGGTGATGGTATTGTCCATCACCTCAAATGCATGTGAAATTTGGACAGTGGGTTAGAATGACCTTAGAAGAATTGATGCATTTGAATTATGGTGTAGGTGAAGAATATTGAAAGTAAAATAGGCTGCTATAAGAACAAACAAATCCGTCTTGGAAGACGTGCAGTCAGAATGCTCCCTAGAATCAAGGATGACCAGACTTTACCTCATATGCTTTGGACTTGTTAAGAGGACTCGGCCCCAGGAAAAATGATATCATGCTTGGAGAAGTGGAGAGGTCACTGAAAGAAAGGAAGAGCCTCAATGAGCTCTATTAACAGCGTGGCAGCAACAATGGGCTCAAGTATAACAATTGTGAGGATGGCATAAGATCAGGCTGTGCTGTGTTTCATTCTGTGTGCATAGGATCACTGTGAATATGAATGCACTTGATGACACCACCAAAGCTCAAAATCTAGTAGTGTAGGTGGTGGCAGTGGTGGTTGTTTACTATGGAATCAGTTCCGACTCTTGGTGATCCAGTATTGGATTTCTGAGGCTATAAATCTTTATGGGAGCAGAAAGCATCAGCTTTCTCCCTTGGAGTGATGTGTGTAGATGAAGAGAAAGACATTTAAAAATAAAATTGTCATGCTATAATATAGTTTTTATCACAGAAGAAAAAATCACAAACCCAGATATTATTTCTAATCATCTCCCCCAAACACGAAACCCCTTGCCATCTAATCAATTCTGATTCCTAACAACCCTGCACAGGGTATCTGAGACTAGACCTTTCTGAAAGCAGGCAGTACATCTTTCTCGGTGGAGCAATTAGTTAGTTTAAATGGTCCACCAGCCTTGCGCATCGTGATCCAGTGCCTAACTCAACCAGGGCTCCTTACTATACATAAAAGTCACCAAGATAAACCTTACATGCAAAAATTATTTTTCAACAGCATACATTTTTAAAGCATTAACAAAAAAACTGCAGAGAGTGTAACAATCCTGAGTTCCACATATTCTCCCGAATAAAAGGTTTATTGTATGAAAAACTAGACTTCCTTTATGCACACTGCCAGTAATCTATTTTACACTTGCAATAAAACCCTGTAAATCAAAATCAAGCCCCCTAATGCACCTTGGAGGAGACAGAATTACAAATAGTATACAAAGGCTAACAGCTGTTGCACCAGATTACCCTTCCTGAAAAATGTGATAATGCAGATCCTTCTCTTTCCTGACAGCCGTTTAATAAAATAAAGTTCCCCCAAGTGAGAGGTGACTGCCAACAAAGCATGAAAAAAAGGTGCTACGTACTCCAACGCCTTTTCTGCTGTGTCAGGATCCATAAGGGAACATTCTAAAAATGACTTCCATAAATCCCTATCTTTTGTTCATGTTTTTTTTAAACGTTCTTATTCTATGTGATCTTTTTTTTTTTTTTTTTTTTTTTGGCTTGGCTCAATAAGTTATTTGATAGGTCTGCAATTTGTTCTTTCAGGATTATCTAAAGGTGTCATCTATGTACTCCTGTCATAATGCCCCAGAATCTGTCACCTAAAATAGATTAACAGCAGTTGACTTCAATGGTAATGGAACTCACTTTGCATTCTGCCTCAAGAGAAATAGAAGTAGAAAGGAAATTTTGTCATTCTTGGAAAATGAATTTAACCTCATAGTTGTGCTGAGAAGAGATTGCAACAAATAATATGTTCCATAAACACAACTAGCTGAGTGAATAAATATACATAAAATTATCTGATAACATTTATATTAGGTGATGTGCACTAGAGGACATTTGATTTATTGTTCTTAATATATAAGTCATATTATTCATGTAAAACCCAGTATCTGGAATTCAAATTTTTTCAATGTCTTAAGACCAGTGGTTGATTTTCTTTTCTCATGCATTACTCAAATTTTGTATCATTGAGAGCAAATAAAAATAAATAGACTTAAGCAAAACAGAAATCAGTTGACTCACAATAGGGAAATGACTTCAGACAGGGATGGATGCAAGAATACAAATTCGATGATACAAGATCTGTCTCTCCATCTCTCTGATTGATTGCTTTTGAATGGAAAGTGTGATGGCCTGAGACTCATTCTATTAGCTCACAACCTTCCCTGCCTGATGTTTCACAGGGATGAACTCTGATCATCCCTGCTTAAATTGCTCCTGGTACCACTTACTGGTGACTGAATGGCCAAAGCAGATCATGTGGCACACCTGTAATAGAGAAAGAGAAACTGATAATTCACATACGTACGAGAATCCCATGAAGTAGCAAGGGTTAATTCACAAAGGAAGAACTACTGGACAGAAAAAGAAATGTAGAAGATTCTCCCACATCTTACTATCAAAAGTATGATTTATAAAATTTTATACAAATAATTTTGAATGGTAAAGCACTAGAAACAAATGTTAATATCCATATATTCACTGTCCTAATGTAACATAGCATTTTCACCCATTCTCTTTCAAGTATATACATAGTTTTACAATGAAAAAAATCATACTGAACATACAATTACAGGTTGTTGTTTTTTGTCATAAAGCTTTAGGATGAAGATTTTATTTCATGTGCATTACTTTTCATAATTATTTAAACTTTCCTCTCATGATAGAGTCTCAGTTTCACATTTTTTCACAATAAAATTTAACTTAGCAATGAACATCATTGTACATACATTTTACTGCTCTCTCTTCAATTGCTTGCATAAAATAATTATCTATAAATCTAATAGCCTGAAAATTAGAAGAATTTAATGTGATAAATGATTTTTATTTAAAAATATTTGTAAAATTTTATAATATTCCATTTTATGATATAATTCATTAAATTATTATTAGATTCATTTTTGCACATAATTTTCTAAATATTGATCATCAATTTTACCAGTGCTGTCACTGAATGAGAATTAAATATTAACAATATTACAGTTATTGCAGAAATTTGCAAAACCAATGAGTTTGCATCACAAATACCTTCTGAAACAACATAGAAGATCACTGTACAAACGGACGTCCCAAGATGGAATACACAGAAATCAAATTGACTGCATCTGTAGAAAGACACAGTGGAAAAGTTCCATATCATCAGCCAAAACAAGGTCAGGAGCTGAATGTGAAACAGACCATCAATTGCTCATATACAAGTCCAGACTGAAGCTGAAGAAAATGAAAACAATTCCACAAGAGCCAAAATGTGACGTTGAACATATTCCACCTGAATTTAGAGATCATCTAAAGAACATATTTGCTGCGTTATACAATAAAGACTGATGACCAGAAGCGTTTGGGGATGACATCAAGAACACCAGACAGGAATAAAGCAAAAGGTCATTAAGAAGACAAGAAAGAAAGAAAAGACCAAAATGGATGTCAGAAGAGATTCTGAAACTTGCTCTCCAATGCTAAAGCAAATGGAAGCAGTGTGGAGGTAAAAGAGCTGAATAGAAAATTTCCAAAAACAGCTCAAGAAGACAAAGTCAAATATTATAATGAAATGTGCAAAGACACAAAGTCTGAAGCCAAAAGGGGATAGCACTCTCAGCATTTCTCAAACTGAGGTAAATGAAGAAAAATTCAAGCCTCGACTTAAAATATTGAAGGATTCTGTGGGCAAAATATTGACTGATGCAGAAAGCATCAATAGAAGATGGAAGGAATGCAAGAGTCACTGTACCAAAAAGAAATGGTCAATCAGCCAAAACAATACCAGGGACCAATTGTGGAAAAGAGCATCAGTTGGTCATATGCAAGTTTAGACTGGAGCTTAAGAATATGACCTTGAATATATACCACCAGACCATTTTATAACGAAATGTGCAAAGACTTGGAGTTTGAAAAACAAATGAGCTGAACACACTCAGTATTTCTCAAGCAAAAAGAACTGAAGAAAGAGCTTCAACATAGGTTTTAAAATTAAAGGATTTTTATGGGCAAAAAGAGGCCCTGAAGAATAAGTATGGGACTGCTTATTGCAAGGCCGGCAGTTCAAACCCATCATTTCCTCCTGGAAAGCTTACAAAGGGAAGGTTGTGAGCTAATAGAATGAGTCTCAGGCCATCACACTTTCCATTCAGAAGCAATCAATCAGAGAGATGGAGAGACAGATCTTGTATCATCGAATTTGTATTCTTGCATCCATCCCTGTCTGAAGTCATTTCCCTATTGTGAGTCAACTGATTTCTGTTTTGCTTAAGTCTGTTTATTTTTATTTGCTCTCAATGATACAAAATTTGAGTAATGCATGAGAAAAGAAAATCAACCACTGGTCTTAAGACATTGAAAAAATTTGAATTCCAGATACTGGGTTTTACATGAATAATATGACTTATATATTAAGAACAATAAGTCAAATATCTTCTAGTGCACATCACCTAATATAAATATTAGAACCCACTACATGGCTGACAGCAATTATGGGCAAAATACTGATTCCATCAAAAAAGACTGAAGGAAAACATAGAGTCACTGTACCAAACACCCAATTCCATACTTTTTGTAGACGTGTGGATATTATACTATCACAGACAGCGTGGACAGTTCTTGATATGCTCTTTTTGATAATGAATATGAAGCCATTCCTCTTCAATTTTTGTTTCCTGATTAGTAAACTACATGATTGTCTGATTCAAAATAGCCAATATCAGAGAACAAACAAGTGGAAGTGTAGTAAAGTGCTACGTCAACAACAACACAGAATACCCAACCAAGCAGGCTTGGGGGTGGTGCCAGAACTCTGAACCACATATAAAGGAATATTTAGAAGGTTGGGAGACTTACAGCTGGGGAAATTTGTGGCGGAAGCAAGAAGTCTATTGCTTTCTAGTCCGGGACGCTCAGCTGCTCCAGGAGCTGCCATCTTGGGTAAGACGAAGTGGGGGGAAGGATCAGAGCAGCCACAGACGCCCTGCACCTCCATTCTGGTGACTATAGGGGTGCCTGAGCTAGTGGGCACCCCAGCCCCACCATCGGAGGATTCTATTACGCGTGCGCATAGATCTCCTCGAAATTTAAAGAGACAGTTTCCAATTAAAATCAAATGGCCACAGCTGGCCCTGAACTGTTTACAACTAGAAGAAAGGCCTGAACGGGGATTGTGGAGTGGGACAAGCAGATAAAAGAGGAAACAGGCCGAAAATTAAATCCTAAGTTACGTCAAAATGACCAACAGTGGTATCGTGAAATTTTCAGGAAGAAGAGTGAAAAGGGAAGCCCATTTCCTGATCACATCTACCTGGAGGCATTCAAAAAGCATAAAAAATACCAAAATACACACCCATCTAAGT
>NW_006408519.1:12384167-12421284 GCF_000296735.1 Chrysochloris asiatica | reverse complement strand
TCTTCCCCAGTCTTCATTGTTCCACTTTCACATGCTTATGAGGGGACTGAAAATAACATGGCTTGGAGCAGATGAATCTTAGATCTCAAACTGATATTTTTGCTGTTGAAAAATGAGATATTTTGCTACAGATCTATCTAATGCAAAACATCATCTAATTTCTTGAATTGCTTCCATGAGTGTTGATTGTGGATCCAAGAAAAATGAAGTCTTTGACAACTTCAGTCTTTTTCTCTATCTATAATGATGCTATTTATTGATCCAGTTGTGAATATTTTTGTTTTCTTTACACTGAGGTTCAATCCATATGAAGGCTGTAATCTTTGATCTTCATCAATAAATATTTTAAGTCCTCTTCTCTTTCAGAATGCAAGGTTGTGTCATCTGCATATCGCAGGTGGTTAATGAATCTTCTTCCAATCCTAATGCCACAATCTTCATATAATCCAGCTTCTCAAATTATTTGCTGAGCATACAGATTGAATAAATATTGTGTAAGGATACAATCCTGGCACACATCTTTCCTGATTTTAAAATATTCAGTATCCCTTTGTTCTGTTTAAACAGTTCCCTCATGAGCATAAGTCAGTGTTCTGGAATACCCTTTCTGAATAATGTTTTCCATAGTTTGTCATGATATACACAATCAAAAGTCTTTGCATAAGACAGAAAAAGGAGACTCTGCTGTCTGTGTCTTGTCGCCCTTACAGGGTCTCATACTGCCTTTTGTGGACAAAAAAGGAGAGACAAGAATTAAAGCTGCCTAATAAGGAGCTCATAAAAGGAGCTCTGGTAGTGTAGTGGTTACGAATTGGGCTGTGAACCGCAAGGTCAGCAGTTCTAAACTACCAGCTGTTCCGCAGGAGAAAGATGAGGCTTTCTGCTCCCGTAAAGATTTACAGCCTCGGAAACCCTGTACAGAGTCGCTATGAGTCAGAACCGACTCAGCGGCACATAACAACAACAACAATTTAACCCTTAGAGTCCTAGTGTAGTGCTATAGGATAAGCACTGGACTACACAGTCGGTTTGAATCGCAAGGTCGGCAGTTCAAATCCACCAGCCACTCTTCAGAAACCCTCTCAGGGTTGCTATGAGTGGGAACTGACTTAAAAGCACTTAACAACAACAACAACAACAATTTTACATGAGTGATAGATTTTACTCTTCATAGTTTATTGATAAAGTATTTGAAGTTCAGAGATTTTGTGTAAATTGACAAGAGAACTACATGGTGGGGTTGGAATTTTAAAACGAAAGATTCTGAGTCCAGATTTCATACCTATCTCATTACATATACTACCTTAACCATATTTTCCAGTTAGTGACCATGACTCCCTCTCAGAACTACAAAATTTTGCTTCTTCAATGCATCCCATGCTCAAAGCTTATCCCCACCACAGAAATGTTCCACTTAAGATTTTGGAGTCTCCCCTGATTAATTTTTTTGGTCCCAAATTTAACAATCCTCACATCTTGCTGCCTCTTTGACTATTAACTGTACTTATTGACCATGGTGTTGTATGTCCCCTAGATTTCATTGTAATCCTGAATTATGTAAGGCAGGGTGACCTGTTTGAAATTATTGATTTGTAGATAGAAAATTATTTAATTTCTTCAGGAAGAAAAATAAAGCATGCAATTTTTTAAAGATAACATTGCAAATATTGTTTTGAGATTATAAAATGTGAAAAGTGGGTAAGCCAAAAGAAAGCAGAGAACAAGAAAGAAATTTTCTTATAAATAGGAAAGAAGTTTTAAACAGATGGAATCTCTAATGAGTAGGATGATAGAATCTAATCAAGTTTCACTAAACAAGATTGAGAGGCTAAGAAACCAAACTTGATTGTATATTGCTAGACTCCAGGGTCGGCGAATTCTGAAGGAGGAGATGATTTGATTGCATTTATGGAAATATGGATTCCTACGTTACTGGGGACTGATACTGAGAATGATCAAATTAGAATAAAAGGGCATTTTAGATGCCAGGGAGAACGTTCATAGTGTTAGAAAACAAGCGGTTTCAACATTTAAAATATCTGATAACAAAAAGAGTACACAGATATTTCCAAAAAAGAAGATAGATAAAGCCACTTTTAAAAATGATTATTCATTCTGTCAGTCTTATCAGGGCAGGTAAGTACATGATAAAGCTCTGACTTATTTGTGCTTTAAAGAAAGCACATATGATAAACAAAGTCCCCAGAGAAATCTTTAAGCAAGGGTTTCTGAGTTTGTTTTTCGTATACCTTGCTAATACCGATGATGACGAGATTCTACAGTAACAGAAAATCTTACAGCATCACATAGTAGGCAGCCTATTTCTATTGGCCACATTTTCTTCTGCTATGGCAGCTTTCTCCATGGGACTCCCTGGAGTCCAATTGGTCATCTGTTTAGAATATTAATATTTAACTTATATATGTTGCTATTGTCCTTGTTAAGTGCTGTTGAGTTGGTTCTGACTCAGTGACTCTGCATAGGATTTCTGAGGCTGTAAATCTTTGAGGGGGCAGAAAGCCTTATCTTTCTCCCACTGACTGTTGGGCTTCAACTGCTGACCTTCTATGGACTAGAAACTTTTTTATTTTGCATCTTAAATATGTCCACTAATATTAATTGTCACAATAACTTCTGAGGTACGTATTACTATTCTTTTTCAAGCGAGTATTTCCCTTTTGTAAATGAGAAAACTGTGAGACAGAAATGTCAGTTATCTTATCCAAGGCTGTTGAATCGGTTGCCCAAGGATTGTTGTTGTTGTTAAGTGCCATCGAGTTGATTCCAACTCTTAACGACCCTGTATAGGGTTTCCAAGGAGTAGCTGGTGAGCTTGAACCACTGACCTTGCAGTTCAAACGACTTTGCAGTCTAACCCATTAGTCCACAGTGCCACACCAGGACTCCTAAAGATTGTTGTTGTTGTTAAGTGCCGTCGAGTCGGTTCTGACCCGTAGCGACCCTGTGTAGGGTTTCCGAGAAGCAGCTAGTGAGCTTGAACTGCCGACCTTGCAGTTCAAATGGCTTTGCAGTCCGATGCATTAACCCACAGTGTCACACCAGGACTCCCTTGGACTCCTAAAGATAGATGGTAGTAAAGAGTGGAGCTTAGATTTAAGCCAAAGGTCTGATTCCACCGTCAATGCTCTTAATGCTCGTGTTGCACGATCTATATTTTTCTAAAGTGTATGGGGATCTTGAGATAAAGCAGTGCATGTGACTAGCAAGTTATAATGTACAATCTTCCATTATTTAATTAGATTAACTTTAAGACATGACTTTTATTCCATTCACATATAGCCACAATCTGTTTTCTCAAGCTGTTCAATCTTTGTGATGTCATTCTATCCTCTTGTATTGTTGTTGTTAAGTGTTGTCCAGTCAGTTTTGACTCATCAACACCCTGTAGAGGGTTTCTGAGGAATAGCTGATGGGTTTAAACCACCAACCTTGTGGTTAGCCATCCAAAGCTTATCCTACAGCGCTACACCAGGACTCCCCTCGCTCACTAGGTAATCTTTCTTTCTACTAGTCAAAACTTGACATTATAGTATCCAATCTGTCTAGATGGGACTGATGAAAGGAAATGAGGATGGGTTTCTTGTGATACAATAGTGAATAATTGTTATCAGGACTGATTGTGAGGGTTGGAAATGTAAAGGTAGACATTTTGTAGCAAGGAGGGAAATGATTAACTTTTCAGCCTAGGAGTGGAGGTCCCTGGGACCATCAAGGGAGAAGAGCGGAGAGCAGGACCCTACCCAGAGAAGCAATGATGCCTGAGATAGAGGCAGAGACGATGACGTTGAGAGATGGAGCAGCTGGGGACTTTAGACACGGAGAGGGAGAGGGACTGTGTGCTGATGACTGGGGGGCAGGCTTGTAGTGTATACCCTTTGATTGGTTGATAATGCATGGAGGGGATTGTAACCATACCAGTGAAATGATATACTATAGGATGAATGTAAAACTAATGTTCTCCCATGTAAACTATCACATAATTCACAATGAAACATTAAAAAAAAAAACAAAAAACTTGAGGTTATTTCTGTTTACTCTTTTGATCATTTATAGGAACACAAGTCATTTTTGTTACTCATTCAAAAACTTATTGTGCCAGATAAACAGAAGCATAATCAATAGAATTTGAAGAAGAGTTCTCTTCTAGTTTCAGAAAGAAGCTGCTTAACACTTTCCACATCAACCATTCAAGGATACGTTCCTAACAAATTACTGCTGTTTTCATTCTACTGTTCCCTTGGTGCAAAATTCTTTCTAGCATTTTCTATAATTTGGTGGCCATATATCTCTTGGATAAGATTCCAAAGTTTCTTTCCACTCTTATTTAATCTGATTGTTTTGTTATCTCTTCTGCATTTCCACAAAATCATCTTGTCTCCTTGATCTTCTTAGCAAGACTACTTTCTACTTCCTTATTTCCAAGAAACCTATGTTCATTCTGATGCCATCTCTTTCTTTAAATCATCTCTAATGTCAATTGCACTGTTTCCCATTGCTTTGAAGAGCAAAGTAAGATTATGAAGCTGACTGAATATTTTGCTACTGACTTCTGCTATTACAAATTTCTACATCAGTCACACAACTTTTTACTCGTTCTAATTTCAGACACTCGTGACTTCAGTCACAAAGTTCCTCTCTATTCTGCTTTCTCCCCTTTTCCTACATTTCCTTACCAAATTCACCCTCAAGACTTTGCTCCAATTGCACGTGTCTTCATAAAATAACAAGAACAGTCTTACCACAGATCTTGTAAATCATTCAGAATGTTTCCAACTTCAAGATCACAAACTAAAATTTCTTCTTATAAAAACATTCTTACAGCCACCCACTTACCACAGTCCTCTCGTTCTTCTGGAATCTGCTTCAGAAATTGAATATCCTTGTCACAAAATGCAGAATTGGAAATGGCTTCATCCAACCTTTAATGAAAAATTTCTACCAGTACTTTTTAATAATTGGTATCTAGTTTCTCCTTAAGGAGCTCTGGTAGTGTAGTGGTTACAAATTGGGCTGCAAACTTTAAGGTCAGCAATTCAAAACTACCAGCTGTTCTGCAGGAGAAAGATGAGGCTTTCTGCTCCCGTAAAAATTTACAGCCCCAGAAACCCCTTACAGGTTCGCTATGAGTCGGAAATGACGCCACATCACATAACAACAATAGTTTCTCCTTAACATATACAGAAATGGAGAGAATAACCATTTTTGGAGAATAATGTTAACAGTTAGATGGTTTCCCTTCATAAAGAATTAAATCCTATGTCACACTTAAATTCTTAATCTTCAACTTCCAAGCAAAACAGAATGCATTTGTTCCCTGTTCCAAAGCACAACTTCAATTATTTCGGGCAAATCTTTAAAAAAAAAAAAACAATTTCAAGGTTTTGTCCTCATCATTGTTGTTGTTAAGTGCTGTCCAGTCAATTTCAATTCATAGTGACCCTGACCTTGTATTTCAAGCCAACCTTACAATCCAGTGTTTATCCTACAGCTCCATACCAATCCTCATCATAAAACCTTGAAATTGAGACTGTACTGAAAAGTTGGTTTGAACTGCACGTTTAGCAGTTCAAGCTCACCAACCACTCCTTGGAAACCCTATACAGGGTCTCTATAAGTTAGAATCGAGTCAATGCTATTTAACAACAACATCCTGCTCATATGTGAGGGAATTAAAAGTTAATGGAAAGCATCCATTATCTTCTCATTCCTTTTCCACAAGTTTTTTGAAACCACCTCTGATGATCTTGCAGCAGTCATGATAATTTATCAATGTTTTTACTAAAAGTGTTCAGAGAAGTAGACACCCACGTCTTCAAAATTATATTCCATCACAAATAGAGCTGAGTTGTGTAAATTTATTTGTTGTATCCTAAGTGCTTGAAACATACATAAAAAGGCACTTAATAAAAATTCATTAAATGTTTGAATGAATGAATTTAGGATTATATTCCAGATGTATTATGTTTGACTCAGAATGTTTATGGTTTACTGAAGTCTCTATATTTTGATTAGGTTTATATTTATATTTCATTGTAAAATATAGTTAATTCGGCTTTCTCCTTATTTTCTGAATTTTTAAAAAAATCCAAGTGTCATTCTAACATACTTCCTGTTATAATACATCTTTCTATTTTATAGATTTTTCCTGAATCCCAATCCTCCAGTGTTAATGCATCCCATCAGAGTTTCTTTCCCAGGATTGTGTCATCAACATGTTTTTTTCAAATGACTTTGTGGGCATAAGAAAAAGAGAGTTGCTGTCTAATGTGTCTATACTCCAGGTATTTTGTTACAAAGTTTTCAGAGTTGCTCTTAATGCAACTATGCCCTCTTTCTTGTTCCCAAATGTCTTCTCATGCTTTTTGATGAACTGCCATCTATTTTTTATGTAATTTCTCATTAAAACAGGATGGTTATTCATGATTCCACAAGAAAAGCCATCACAACTGTTGTTTCAGCCATTCATTTAGTGAACACCTAGCATGTGCCAGACACTTTTGTGATTTCAGAGTTACTATAATTTTTTTTAACAACATCACCATTATGGAGAAGACAAATAAGTAGATAATATAGTGTCAAGTACTTTAAAATACTGTGCAGAAATATAAAGTATGGTCATTAGAATTGAACATGAAAAGGTCTATTTTAAATAAGTGGTATGGGAAGTCCTTGCTAAGCAGAGCCTATATTAAGTGAAAAAAAAAAAAAAAAGAAAACAAAAAAGGAAATATCCGATCAAAAGGGACAGCAAAGTTCTAGGGTAAAATTTTGCTTGACTTACTCAAGGGCGGAGGCCTGGTAAGGGACTATAGGAGAAGCACTGGACTGTAAACCACAAGGCTGACAGTTCAAACCCACCAGCTGCTCCCCAGAAACCCTGTATAGGATCACTAGGTGTTGTAACCCACTCCACAGCACTTAATAACAACATCTAGCATGAGACAGATTGTCAAAATGTTTAGGATCTTAAACTCCAGAGCAAGACTCCATCTCTACCACTTCAAAGCTAGGACACAGAAAGTGCCACTTCATATAGTTAACTCTTAGTGTTCTGATCTTTACCATTGGTGTAGAATTGTTTCTACGTCACATAATTGTGGTGAGAGTTAAACAAGCACCTACAAAGCACTTGCTTATACTCTCCTTCCTCTTCTTATGCATTTTCTACTTTGTGTCTAACAATGGACTTGAACATATTAGGGGATCATAGCCATTCACTAATCATCCATCAATAAGTGTATTAAATACTGAATGAACTGATGAGCTCTATGTTTATACAAAGAAATTTCTCAAAATTTATTAAAGTGAAAAATGAATCCACCTACCTATAAAATAACTTACTTGAGTAAACAAATTTAGGAAGTAAAGACTAGAATTTAAGATTTCTTTATAAACCTTGTTTATAAAACATATTTGTTGAAAAAGTGCTTGCTATTACACTACATTTTCATAATTGGTATATGCACATTGTAAGGACATTTATGTATGGAGAAAGGGGAAAAAAGAGAGTAGGGAAGGAAGAAAAAAATGTATTTTTTAATTAGTGTATTTACCCTGGCTTCTGAGCAATGAGGCAGTATTACAAAACTTTCAGTTTCTTAAGTAAATTCATATTCTTTATATTTATGACATCTCCCATTAGCTCCAGTCACTTCCACATAGGCCTCATGGTTTCTTTGTGTGTGAGTCTGTGTGTATTTTACAATATCCAAGCACATAGTCTACACTTTTTCCACAGAATACACACCTGCCATTCTATCTAACCATGTACTTTGTCTAGGCACCAGTTGTATAATTCAAAGAGAATCACAAATACATGAAATAAAATTTAATTAATATTTATTGCCAGTCTCTCAGGTGCATTAATTTGCCAAATGAAGAATGATTTGTTTTTATATAATGAAACATGACTTAATTGAGTCTGTAAGAATAGTTGGAAGCTCCTAGAACTAGAAATTAAAGAAGAATGACTATTAATGACCGTACGAGTCTTTACCTCTGGGTGGGAGAGATCTGGATGTCATACATAATAAAAACTGAAACAAAGATTTTCATCACCAGTTATGAAATAAAACTTACACTGACATTTATTTTCTGACTGTTACAGCAGTTCTAGATTCGAGAGTGTCACTTCAGCTCTTGATCTGTCGTCGAAGAAACCGAGACCACTCGGAGAGGTGAAGCAGAGTTTCAGATTTTATTAAGCCGACTGGCTCAGAAAAGCTAATTTCTCCAGATTCTTAGTGCAAAATACAGGGCAGTGCAGACTTACATGGGGTCAGAACTGGGGCAGGGTTAGGTTGCAGACCTGTTTGAAAACAGGAGGGAAACCAAAGGGTTGGTCCCACTGAGTAACCTCATAAAAATTTTAGCTTGTCTCCTGGGCAGAGAGGGCAGTGAAAGTTTCTACCTTTTCCTGTTCATGAGCAGATCGTTGGCAAAAGACATATATGTGTGTGTGTGTGTGTGTGTGTGTGTGTGTGTGTGTGTGTGTATCTTGAGTCCTGATGTGCTGTGGTGCTGTGGGTTAATGTGCCAGACTGCTAATCCATTTGAACTGCAACGTCATCAGTTCAGTTCACCAGCTGCTCCATGGAAACCCCATACAGGGTTGCTATGGGTTGGAATCGACTTGATGGCACTTAACAACAAATATATATATATATATATACATACACACATATATATATATGTTGTTGTTGTTGTTAAGTACCGTGGAGTCGGCTCTAATTCATAGTGACCCTGCACAGGGTTTCCAAGGCTGTAAATCTTTACGGGAGCAGAACGCCTCATCTTTCTCCCGGGGAACCGCTGGTAGTTTCAAACTGCTGACCTTGAGGTTGGCAGCCCAATTCGTTCGTAAACACTACGCTATCAGAGCTCCATATATATAAGTGCCATCGAGTTGGGACCCGACTCATAGCGACCCTGTACAGGGTTTCCAAAGAGAAGCTGGTGAGTTGGAACTGCCGGCCTTAGTGGCCCAAACCAACATTGCAGTTTACCACATTAACTGGCAACGCCACACCAGAAGTATATATGTATACATATATACATATATATACAGGAGCTCTGGTAGCGTAGTGGTTACGAATCGGGCTGCGAACCTTAAGGTCAGCGGTTCGAAACTACCAGCTGCTCCGCGGGAGAAAGATCAGGCTTTCTACTCCCGTAAAGATTTACACCCTCGGAAACCCTGTACAGGGTCGCTATGGGTCGAAACCGACTCGACGGCACTTAACAACAATATATATATATATATATATACATACATATACATACTTATACGTATATAAGAAAACTAGAATGTCTTTCAACATATCTGCAAAGAATAATTCTATCAGCCAAGTTAAAATTTGTGCTTGGCAGTTGTGTCATCCATCTTATAATAGCTGTGGGATGTGAATTACCACAGATGACACCTTCAGTGAGACAAGTTACCAACAAAAGAAAATTCAGGAACAAAGCCAACAGAGATGATATGTCGGTTTCAGCAGGATAAAGGACTGAATGGCACCAAAGCATCTGCTAGAGTATGTATTATACTAAGAATCTCACTGGAACAGTGGACACTGCACTGTTTTGCAAGAGCACACTGAGGCACAAATGTCACCAGTGTTCACAGCTTAGCTAACCTTCTCTGTGCAGAATAAAGGAGATATCAGGTTAATTTTCAGTGCATTTCTAATCCATTATTTGGATTATTTATAACTCTGTACATTCAGATGCCTTCTCTCCAAGTGCTAAAGTTCAGGATGTTTATGTTTCTTAACTGAAGTATCCCTGTGAAGGCTTCAGCTTTCAGGATGGAAACCTGCACTGTTCTTTTTAAATTATTTACTTGTATTTTCAGAACCCATCTCTTTCTCTCTTCTGCCTTGCACCCCTACCTTACTCTCTGTACTTTCTTCTCTGTAGTAGGCATGCAGCTAAACAGTGGGTCTCATGCTCTAATGGTATAAGAATCATAAGGAGGTCTTGTTAAAACATAAATTTCTGAGAGAACCCACCAGTGTATGCGATTCAGCAGGAATTTCCAAATAGTTTCCAGGTGATGTCAATGCTGCTGGTCTGTGAAATATCATTTAATAGTCACTGCTGTTTATCATTTAAAAGCTCATCAATATTTAGTCATTAGTGGATAATAGTAACTCTCTGCGTTCACTCCAAATAGATACTGTTTTTTATATAACAGAGATAAAACCACTGAATATTAATGACTATATCTCCAAGCATGTAGAACAGTGCTTAGACATTGTTGTTGTTAGGTGCCATTGAGTCACTACTGACCCATGGCGATGCTATGCACAGCAGAACGAAACACTGCATGGTCCTGGGCCAACTTCACTATTGTTTCACGCTTGAGTCGAATGATGCTGTCACTTGGCCAATGCATCTCGTTGAGGGTCTTCCTATTTTTCTCTGATCCTCCACCTTACCAAACATAATATCCTTCTCCAGTGACTGCTCCCTCCTGACAGTATGCCCAAAGTATGAGAGACAAAGTTTGGCCATCTTGGCCTCTAAAGAGCACTCTGGCTGCACTTCTTCCAAAACAGATCTATTGGTTCTTTTCACAGCCCATGGCACTTTCAAAATCCTCCTCCAACACCATAACTCAAAGGCATCAATTCTTCTAAGGTATCCCTTATTCACTGTCCAGCTTCCGCATGCATATGAGGTTATTGAAAATACCATGGCTTGGGTCAGGTGCACCTTAGTCCTCAAGCTGACATCTTTGCTTTTCAACACTTTAAAAAGGCCTTGTGCAGCAGATTTGCCTAATGCAATACATCGTCTGATCTCTTGACTGCTGCTTCCATGAGTGTTGATAGTTGATCCAAGAAGAATAAAGTCCTTGACAACTTCAATCTTTTCTCCATTGATAAGAATGTTGTTTATTGGTCCACTGGTGAGCATTTTTGTTTTCTTTACATTGAAACGCAATCCATACCAAAGGTTGTGTTCTTTGATCTTCATCAGTAAATGTTTTAAGTCCTCTTAACTTTCAGCAAGCAAGGTTGTATCATCTGCATATCACAGGTTGTTAATGAGTCTTCCTCCAATCCTGATACCACATTTTTCTTCATATAACCCAGCTTCTCCTATTATTTACTCAGCATACTGGTTGAATAAGTATGATGAAAGAATACAATCTTGTCGCACACCTTTCTTAATTTTAAAATATTCAGTGTTCCCATTTTCTATTTGAATACTGCCTCTCTTGGCTGAAAGCAGAGACTATCAGAAAGATGTTTACCTGTGCTTTACTGACTATGCAAAGATTGTGTGGATCATGACAAACTATGGACAACATTGTGAAGTATGAGTATTCTGGAACACTTATTTGTGCTTTCAGCCAAGATCCATAGGACATCAGCAATGATATCCCTCGTTCCATGGCCTCTTCAGCTTGAACTCCTGGAAGTTCTCTGTCAATGTATGAGTGTAGCCGTTTCTGTATTACCTTGAGCAAAACTTTAATCACATGGGATATCAAAGAGATTGTGCGATGATTTCAGCATTCCGTTGGGCAACCTCTCTTTGGAATGGGCACAAATATGGATCTCTTCCCTTCAGTTGGCCAGACAGTTGTCTTCCAAATTTCTTAGCATAGATGAGTGAGTGCCTCCTGTGCCGTCTCACTTTCTTGAAAGATTTCAATTTGTATTCCATCAATTCCTGATGCTTTGTTCTTTGCCAATTCCTTCAATGTACCTTGGGCTTCCTCATTCAGGATCATTGGCTCTTGATTATATGGTACCTCTTGAAATGGTTGAACATTAACCATTTCCTTTTGGTACAATGACTCTGTCCATTCCTTCCATCTTCTCTTGATACTTTCTGCATCATTCAATAATTTGCCCAGAGAATCCTTCAATAAGAAAAGTCGAGGCTTGAGTTTTTTCTTCAGTTCCCTCACCTTGAGAAATGCTGAGTGTGTTCATGATTTTTGGTTTTCTGATTCCAGATCTTTGCACATTTTGTTGTAATAGTTTGTTTTATCTTGCCGAGCTGATCTTTGAAATTTTCTGTTCAGCTTTTGGACCTCCTCATTTCTTCCATTTGCTTTAGCATCTCTATGCTGGAGAGCAAGTTTCAGTGTCTCATCTGACATCCATTTTGATCTTTTCTTTCTTTCTTATCTTCTCAATGACTTTTTGCTTTCTTCATGTATGTTCTTGATGTCATCCCACAACTCTTCTCGTCTTTGGTCTTTAGTGTTTAATGTATCTGCTTAGACATAGTATCCAGTAAATTTGCACTGAATCACTGTAACTGCAATAATATTCTGACCTAGTAAGACCAAAGGGTATTTCCTATCTGTCATGGATTGTTGTTGTTAAGTTATGTTGAGTGAATCCCGACCCATAGCAACCCTGTATAGAGTGTCTGAGGAGCAGCTGGTGAGCTTGAACTGCCAACCTTGCAGGTGAAATGGCTTTGCAGTCTGGCACATTAACCCAGAAAGCCACACGAGGAGTCATGGATTAGCTCAGCTTAAATTTGGAAAACTACAAGAGTTTACAGTGATAATGGTGATGAGAATAATAACACATCACATTTCTACAGAGAATTCTCAAGATTATAAATCATTTTCATAGTCTGTACATATTGGACTTGAAAGAGTTAAGACAATAAATTTCAGACTGCCTGCAGCAGCCTAAAGAAATGCTCAAGAGAATGTGTAGCACAGTAAGTGTCCTGAAGTCAATGACTTCTACACAGTGGGGAAGGCTTTCTCAGGTGGTGACCAACCTGAAAGCCATTCACTTACAGCCTCCATCCAAAGCAACCCAGATGACCCTTCCCCTGCTGGAGGAAGATGTCACTTCTGGATTATAGGCAGGCATTTTGCAGAATACATACTAAAGGAGAGCAAACATTTTTAAATTGCAGCTTTACAAAAGTCTATTCAGAAGCAAATTAGGGACAGTGAGAGGCACAGCTATAGAAACCCTTAGTTGCAGAAGTAGTAGTTTAAGAAAATGCATATGGAGAAATGCAGGACTCCCTGAAAGCAGAATAATCCCTGGGACAAAGATGTGTCCATTTGGATTCAGCAGATATGAGAGAGAACAGCATGGGGCACCTAAGATCAGCAGGACAACAAGAAAAGCATTTCTGAAAAAGATCAGGGCAGAGACAGTACTGTTAGCTATAAAGGGCCAATATGTAATTGTTGAGACAAGGGAGATTCAGCAATATATGCACTTTGAAGCAGTTATTCATAATCTAACTATGTGTAGAAATTTCAACATTTAGCAATTATTAAAGAAATGACTCTTGAACACTGAATGAGCTTGTAGGATAGGCACAATAAATATTGTAAATATACAGAAAGGCATTATTTCTTCAAGGTTGGTGTATATGTCTTTCTAGGTAACAGAGCTCTTGCTTTTCAGTCCTCAATAATTAACCCTATGAATTCAGCCTGGTGTGGCACCTTAGGATAAGCACTTGACCATAAGGTCCATTTGAACTGCAAGGTCAGCTGTTCAAATTCACCAGTCAATCCTCTGAAACCATATGCAGGGTTGCTCTGCATCAGAATTGACTCAATGGCTCTGAACACAGCAACATTTTTATTATACAGATATAAAAGAGAAAGAAAAAGGGGGAAGAGGAGGGAAGAAATGAGGAAAGCAGGGAGAAGGGGGCAAAGGGAGAAGGTGGGGGAGGGAGAAGGATGATGATGTTTTGATGATGATGAAAACGTCTCAGTGGAGTTTCTAGACTAAAACAATTGAAGAAGAAAGATCTGCCAATCTACTTCCAACAACAAGCCAATATAAACCATTTGTATCACAATGGTCCAATCTCAGTTTCTGTGGCAGTCATGGAATGAGAAATAGACAAAGCCATCAGGTCAGTCATCAATGGCACATGTAGAAAATTAAAACATAGGAGTACATGAATCCTGTGTTGAAATTAGAAACTGAGCAATAGTTTATAGAGTAGAATAATTGACACTTTTGAGTTATGGTGTTGGAGGACAATATTGAAAGTACATGGGCTGCCAAAAGAACGATAGATCCATTTTGGAAGAAGTGCAGCTAGAGCACTCCTTGGAGGCCAAGATGGCCAAACTTCGTCTCTCATACTTCAGATATATTGTCTGGAGGGACCAGTCACTGTTAGAAGGATATCATTTGGTAAGGTGGAGGAACAGAGAAAAAAAGGAAGACCCCCAATGAGATAGATTGGCCAAGTGGCAGCATTAATGGACTCAAGCTTGGCAACAATAGTGAATTTGGTTTTGTCGTATACGATTGCCATGAATTGGAGCGGACCCCAAGGTACTAATAGCAACAATAAAGAAAAAAAGAGAAAGAAATGTGTCAATTGAAGTTATTAAAAGTTTAGTTAACTAGAAAATGGAATTAATGCAGATTCATGACAATTTTATGAAAAAATAGAAATAAAAACATAATTCAGTGATAATATATTTGAGACAGAGTTAAGAAAAATTTTTAAATATATAACTATGTACTAAAAGTATTTTTGATGAGTACTTTACATGTTTTATAAGAAGGGACCAGTCTCTGGAAAAGGATATCATATTTGGTAAAGTGAAGAGTCAGCAAAAAAGAGGAAAATCCTCAATGAAGCAATTTGACACCATAACTGCAAAATGGGTTCAAACATAGCAATGATTGTGAGGAAGATGCATTCTCTTCTATATATGCTCAATACGAGTCAGGACCCACTCAATGGCACCTAACATCATCAACATTGATTTTAGTGCTGAGTTAATTTGTATTAAAAAGAGTATATAAATTTGTTTCTTTAACATGCATCCTTATTCTTATTTTTTTTAGAAAAATTACATTGGAAGGTAGGTTTTAACAGAATTACTGTATGTGCCTACCAATATATTAAAGTCAGTTTGTAGGTCAGTAAACATTTCAGAAAAATGTAACTTTAATTGCCAGTGTTCCCTTTTATTCTCAACTGCATTCCAGTTTGTATAACAAATTTTATGATCCTCCTACACACCCCTCACATTCTCTTATCTTTAAACATGAATATAAGCAGCAGTCTTTGTGCGAATCTCCTTTATCTTTTATTCACCTAATAAACCTTGTTTATTCTTTAAGATTCCAAACAAGTCCTAGCAACCCGATTAGAATTAATTCTAAATTTACTATGCTTGTATAGTACCATAAGCACTAGACTGCTAACCACCAAGTTGGCAGTTCAAACTCATTACTTCTCAGAAACCTTATACAGGGTCGCTATGAGTCTGAACAAACTACAGTGCACCTAACCACAACAAACATCTGAATTTGAGGATAAAATATTCTATGCAGCAATGATGTATTTAATTTGATTGCTAGTTGTCTAGGGCAGGATATTCCGAAGGAGCAGTCAATTGGGAGACTTGTTTTATTTCTCTTTTCCTTTCAAAACTTAATGCAGTGCTTGACAAATACTACATTCAGCAAATAGGAGTTTAGTAAAAAAATATTGCTAATAGCGTAGTGGTTACGAATTGGGCTGAGAACCGCAAGGTCAGCAGTTCGAAACTACCAGCTGTTCTGCGGAAGAAAGCTGAGGCTTTCTGCTCCCGTAAAGATTTACAGCTTTGGAAATCCTGTTCAGGGTCGCTATGGGTCGGAACCGACTCTACTGCACTTAACAATAACAACAATACCTTTATAGTTCTTCATGCAGTATGTGTTGTTACTGTTGTAGTTGTTAAATGCTGTCAAGTCAGTTTTGACTCATAGCAACCCTGTGTATAACAGAACAAAGACCTGCCTCCTCCGGCACCAGCTTCACATTTGTTACCATGTTTGAGTCCATTGGTGCACTCACTGTGTTCATGCATCTTGGTGAAGGTCTTCTGCTTTGACACCGACCCTCTAGGTTACCAATCATGATATCCTTCAAAAATATTTATCCTTCAAAAATATTTAATTTATTTAGGTATAATATGTCAAAAAGGAGCTCTGGTAGCGTAGTGGTTACAAGTCGGGCTGCCAACCTCAAGGTCAGCAGTTCAAAACTACCAGCGGTTTTGCAGGAGAAAGATGAGGCGTTCTATTCCCATAAAAATTTACAGCCTCGGAAACCCTGTGCAGCGTCGCTATGAGTCGGAACTGACTCCACGGTACTTAACAACAACAACAATATGTCAAATGGAAGTCCTGGTGTGGCACTGTGGTTAATGCACTAGACTGCAAAATCTGTTTGAACCTCAAGGTCAATGGTTCGAGCTCACCAGTGGCTCCTCCAAAACCCTATACAGGGTCACTATGGGTTGGAACCAACTTAATGGCGTTTAACAACAACTACAAAATATTGAGTAGAATCCATTCTATAACACCAGCCTTAACATAAACATTATAGCATGGATCATAAATACAACTTATAATTAAGCAATTAAATATTATTTCCCATAATTATATAAAATATTATTTTACATTTCATTTTGTATCTTTGTTGTTGTTAAGTGCTATCTAGTCTAGTTGGTTCTGCCCACAGTGACCCTGTGTAGACTTTCCTAAGAGCAGCTAGTGAACTTGAAGCACTGACCTTGTGGTTCAAACTGACTTTGCAGTCCAGCACATTAACCAACTGTGCCACACCAGGACTCCACTCTATTTTGAGAAGCAATAATATCCCTAGTCTATATCATGTCATAGTCTCTATGATATGAAAACATGATCTTATGATATAAAAGATGGTAAAGCACGATGGAATGCCTCACTGAAGACCTTTGAAAACCATGGACAGATGTTGTTGTTAAGTGCAGTGGAGTCAATTCCAACTCATAGTGACCCTATATAGGGTTTCCAAGGAGCAGCTGATGGGTTTGAACTGTCACCCTTGTGGTTAACAGTCCATTGCTGATCCTATAGCACCACACCAGAAGCCCTAATGTGCAGATAGGGAACATTAAACATTGCTGTCTCTATAGAATATGCCAAAGATAATTATGTACATTGTTTGACATTTGGAATTACTTGAGCCTTATAAAAATACTGTGAAAAACGGAAATCAGGTTGTAGTGGACATTACAATTTATACCCTTCTTCAAGCGTATAATAACATTATGGTTAAGATTCACCTAGTTTCAGCTTCATGAATTTCATCTCTCTCTAATCGTATTATTTTGTTTCTTCTTTCTAACATGATTTATTCGTTATTGTTGTCAAGCATCCTCGACTCATAATGATCTTGTATAGGTTTTTTTGTTGTTGTTTTGTTTTTGTTTTTCATTTTAGCTATTTATTTATTTTTAGACACTCAGGCATATATAATAAAAACTGAGAGTTTCCCACCAGCTCTCAGTCCCTCTTTTTCCATGAATCTAGAATCCTTAGCTGCTCCCTCTCCCCATGTCCCCATCTCTGCCTCCATCTCTGGCATCTCTACTTCTCTGGATAGAGTTCTGCATTCCATTTGTGCTCTTCTCCCTTGATGGTCCTAGGGTCCTCTGTTCCTGGAACATAAGATTGACTACTTCCCCGTTTTTGCTACAAAACTTCTATCTTTACAATTGTGACAGTCGCCATTAGTCATTATAACAATTACTCACTATTGAATCATAAGAATCTTATCCCCATCTCTTTCCACCAGACCCATATAGACAAGATGAAAACTATTCAGGGTGACTGTCTTCCCCTTGTTGTTGTTGTTGTTGTTAGGTGCCATTGAGTCAGCATTGACTCATAGCGACCTTATGCACAGAAGAATGAATCAATGTCCGATCCCGGGCTAATCTCACTACTGTTGCCACACTTGAGTCCATCGATGCGGCCACCTGGCCAATCCATCTCGTTGGGGGTCTTCCTCTTTTTTTCTGACCCTCCATCTTACCATACATGATATCCTTTTCCAGCAACTCTTCCCTCCTGACAATATATCCGAAGTATGAGAGATGAAGTTTGGCCATCTTGGCCTCTAAGGAGCACTCTGGCTGCACTTCTTCCAAAATGAATCTATTGGTTCTTTTGGAAGCCCATGGCACCTGTAGTATTTTCCTCCAACACCGTAACTCAAAGGCATTAATTCTTCTACGGTCTTCCTTATTCACTGTCCAGCTACACACTCTTAAACTAAACTCCCTCTTGAAGCCTTGTAAGCCAGTCACTTCATGCCTTTATCACCCTTCATTTTAGGTAGCTAGGATGCCTGCCCATATCGGCCTTGTTTATAGAGGGGATAGCATTGATACTTGATGTGAAGACTCCTTCCCTTTCTGTTGGTACTTTGAGCTACTACATCCATGAAATAGGTCAAGTTCCTCAAATTGTAGCAAATTACCCTCATCTCCTTTATCAAAAATTGTTTTCTTTTTTATCTACCTCTCATCAAATTCTGATTATCAAGCCATCAAGGCAAGGTCAAATGGGTACTATCTGCAAGTTTGGGTGTTTTTGTGTGACTCCCCTCACTTAATATCAGCTGGATGCTTCATTCTCAGCTCTAGCCATCCATGGCTATGTCCTTGTCCATGGGCTCAGATGTCCCCAGATCTCACCACACTTTGGACAAACCAGCCCTTCCTCTTCTCTGTCTCATCTCCAGGTCAACAGGAGTCTATGCAACATGATTGAACTCAGCCCATGTCTTCATTGTTGCCTTTCCACGTCTACCACTCACCAGTAGACCAATAGGGTCGCCAGCAACTTTACATGCCTGCTCATGTGATCCCTTTGAATTTCAGTATTAGAGACGAGTTTGTCCTGAAGGGACTTGATTGCTTGCCTTGATGGCTTCCTAGTGAACAACTTGTTTATTGTTGTAGTAGCCAATTATACTGCCATTTTTGTTTTGGGTTTTTCCTGCTGATCTATCTTTGATGATATATCTTCTATTGCTCTAGTTGTTCCAAACTGGTCTGCTTGTTTTTTTCTAGTGGGATTGTCTCATCCTAGGAGGTTCTGGATGGGGCTCAGGATTCCACCTAAGATCCTATATACTGCCAAGGCTCTGTAAGAGGCCAATTTCACTGGGCAAGTTGTAGAACCCCTTTTATGTATTCCAGGCAGTTATAGGCTGAAGACAGGATTACAGGCTTTCTGTAATCATGTTTCTTCACATTCCTTTCTATCCTACTCAAGTGTCTATTTTACAATAGTAGGCAAGGCAAAACAATATTCCTAAGACAGTCAAGCATCTTAGTATTATTTTCCCCTCTTCAGACTATGCCTCCATCCCTGTATCATAGAGCCCTGTTGTTCCAATGTTGAGCATGCATCACTATTTAACTCTGTCCCATTTAGCCCATGCAAACCTGTCTCAGTGTTTCTGTGTCTACCTTGTTCTCCACTCCCTCCCCCTTCTTGTGTATTGCCCTCCCCAATGCCGGAACTTTGATGTTTCTTCCCCTGACTCTATGCTTTACCATCTCCTCCCTCCATCAAGATCTCCCACCCCACCCCCACCAGTAACCATCAAATATTTTTCCCCCTGTTTGTATGGATATCTTTTCTTAAGCTTTTACAATAATGGTCTTATGCAATATTTGTTCTTTTGTGACTGACTAATTTTACTCAGCATAATGTCCTCAAGGTTCATCCATGTTATGTGGTGGCTTGCAGCTTCCTTGTTATTCTTCAAGGTAGCATAATATTTCATTGTGTGTATATACCAAAGTTTGTTTATCCATTCTTCCTTTGATGGGCACTTAGGCTGTGTCCATCTTTTTACTATTGTGAAGAGTGCTGCTATGAACACTGGTGTGTATATATCTACTCATGTTATGGCTTGTATTTCTTGTGGATATATTGTATAAGGTTTTTGAGGCTCTAAATATCTGTGGAAACAGAAAGCCTCATCTTCCTACCATGGAGCAGCTGATGGACTTGAACAACCAACCTTGTGGTTTTCATTCCAGTGCTTATCCTACCTACAGAGTCATTGCACTTTCCATGATTTGTTTAGGGATGGTCTATTAGCCAAATATCCAAGTAGAGTAAATCCCATGACTTTCAATTAATTACAATAAGTGAAGTTCTTTCTCTATGTTTCTGGATGTTATATTGTATGAATATGAGGATTGCAACAGCTTACTGTCCTTGGATGCCACAGAAAATGTGAGTAGATTAAGTTAATGCAGAGAAAATGACAAGAAGTAAACAAAAAAGATTACATTAGAACCATAATACAACCATGTCTAAGGTCTGAAATCCTTATGGACTTTTTGGTTATACTATTTTGAAGTGGAGCTTTTCTTTGCTGTAATCAAACAATAGTTATTCAATTTCTGCTTAGAATTCTTCACTGATTATTTGGGAGCTCTTTATTCTGAGATGAACATTACTTTAACATCCTAGTTATGAATTACCATAGTGTTGACCTTGTTCAAATCAAGTTTTCCCCAAATCAGGGATTTATTAGGATTTTCTACAGTGAAAACAAGACGAGTTAGCTGATTTACCAAGGATTTTAGCAAGTGGATTTGTTGGGAACCATATAATCATTAAGCAGAAAAGTTATTATTTGGGGATCATTGATACTGTAATGGTTAACACCATACTATGAAAATAAAAAGAAAAGTGGATAACCATACATTCTTATGTACTCTTCCCAGCTTTTCCAATCCAAGTTCAAGTTATAGATCAGAAATAAAGGGCTCAAATTATTTGAAAATTTGTCAAAAGCATGCTAAAGAAGCACATATACAATCAGACACTGTTATATAAAGTGAACCTATACATTTTAGGGGGAACTAGATTACTCGAGCTCTGACATCAACGAACAATTGAGTATTATACCCTTTACTAGTGTGAATATAGGCAACCCAATTCTCTATCTAGTTAATAACTTCATTTTCACCAGCTTCCCACTGAACTAAATGTCTGACAGCATCTGTAATCCCTAAGGCTTTGCAAGTGGCTCTCACCCCTTGAGATAAGGACTATCTTCTTGATTCCTGCCTTTGTGTTTCATTTGCTTTAGAGGTGAGCCCTATATCTGAAGGGGTGTGCAGATTTTCCTGAGAGCCATCCTCTGGGCATTTTCAATTCTTGAGCCTGGATATAAAGATAAACATTCTTACAGTTTTTATCCCTATGAAGAATTCACCAGAAATCTTTCAAAAAATAATCATAATGTGGTCATTTAACACAAGACTTTTACATTTCTGGAACATCCATCCTCCCAGGACTCTTTTCCAGCTCAGGTAAGCTTTTTAAGTTTACAAAACCTTTTTCATTTTTCCTGCTCAAAATTGTGATGAGAGGAAGTATATTTGTTATAAAACCCTTAGGGACAATATGAATTAGCAATGCTTCTTGAAAGGCAGACACAAGTAATAATTAGAATGTAAAAAAAAAAAATTAAGGTTTACATTATCCATAAACATTACAAAAATTTTTAGATGTCTTGTGACATTTAACAAATCCAAAATGAATTTAGTTATCTAAGGTTCATTTATCATATAATTTTTTAAATAATCCTCTAAATAATGTTCTACAATCTTTATTACAACAAAGTTGTCCTTTTTTTATATTGGTTCCACTAAAGAATGCTTTAGAAATAGAAGGGATCAAATATGTATCATATTTGATATTTCCTGATTGGAAAATCCATTCAACTGCAATATCAAGTCTTGACATTTCACAACATTTGTAGCAAACCCAGGAGGCCACACCAAAAAGAAACTCCATATTTTTAGATCTTAAAAAATCACTCCTAAAAGTGACTTCATTTTATGAAATATGATATTATCTTCAATTCCCATGATTCTTATGACATTGAGTTTGTTTTTGATTGAGGTAGCTAAAGAAGTGCTGTTCAAGCTAGAATGGGGAGTTTTGTTTTTTTCATTCTGTGTGAAACTAGAACATGAGGCACACAAGGGAGGAAACTCATTGTTCACATTTCTAATATCTTTTGATGAAGGTTGTGTTCTGGGAGGCACGGAAAGCAGTTCCAATGATTTGGGCTATATGAGCTCTTCTGGGAATGCAAAGTGTGTATGAATAATCAATTGGACTTCATGAACATTTTTTTGTCTCCAAATATGTCACAAAAAAGGAAGAAAGAACGAAAATAAAAGTCAAAGTCCAACTCTTTTTCTTACTGAGCTTACATATTCTTCACAAGGACTCTGAATTGGGTGCTGTCATTACCCCCATTTAGTGAGAAAATGTTTGGACTCATCCAAGGTCACACCAGAAGTGGTAGGAGATTGGATCTACCAAATCTTAGCCCTTCTCCATCTCATGGCCTCCATTTCATTTAAACTAAGTCACGTCAGCTTTTTACCAGGCTGCCTAGAGACCCCTTCAAATTCAGTCTCAAAGATACACTTGAGGAAGTAGTTAAGAAAAAGTAGAGAAGTGACCTGAAAATTCTAGGGTGCTGGGATTTCAAATGAAAAAGAACATATCCACAGAAAATCTGTACCAAAGGCAAATGCCATGTTTGTGTAATACCAAATTTTCCTAAAATACGATGTTTGTTCTGGTGTGGCATATACTGCACAATCGGTTTGAACTGCAAAGCTGGTTGGTGTTCAGGCTCACCAGTCACTCCTTGAAAACCCTGTAGAGGGTTGCTATGGGTCGGAACCAACTCGACAGCACTTAACAACAACAACAGTGTGCACATAAATAAGAGGAGCTCTGGTAGCGTAGTGGTTAAAAGCCAGGCTGCTAATCTCACAGTTAGCAGTTAGAAACTAGCAGTGGTTCTGCGAGAGAAACATGAGGCTTTCTGCTACCATAAAGATTTACAGTCTTAGTAAACCTATACAGCAATGCTATGAGTTGGAACTGACTCCACGGCACATCGCCGCCACCACTACCACATAAATAAGTAAAACCAATATATTGTGGAGGTACAAAACAGTCTTTAAATCAAATTTGTATGTTAGGCTTCATTCTTATCTATGGTCAGTTAGTCAAATACTTGTCTTAGTATATACTATGTAGTGTGTCTTTCTGTACATTAAAAAAAAAAAAAAAAATCATTAGTGAAGCTCGTGTTGTTGTTGTTAAGTGCCATGGAGTCAGTTCCATCCCACAGTGACCCTGTATAGGGTTTGTTAGGAGTGGAAGAATTGTTTGCAATCTGGCCTGGGATCATTAACCCATAGAGCCACAGGATACACAAAAACACCTTTTGCATAATGTTGTTAAGTGTTAGGGTTTCTAAGTCCTGGTTGGTGGGTTTGAATCACTGACCTTGTCATTCAAACTGACCATGCTATCCAGTGCTTATCCTACAGCACTCTGCCAGCCAAGACTCCATTAACATGACAATAAAGTAATAAATAATGATAATGTTTTGATGTACATAGTGACATACTGCTTATTTGGTATCACAAACCTCAAATTTTTAATATAATAGGCTTTTCAGGGGTTGGTTCATACCTGCAGGTTGTACGTAAATCAGACATTCAGAATCCAGGGACTGCCTCTACATTGTTGCTTGCAACTGAGGTAAAATGTACAGAATATTGTTCAAAGACAAAAATCCAACAAGTAACAATAATATATATATATAAAAAAGATCATTGCAATTTTACCACTCCATAAGAATCAGTCTTGCTTCTTGTCTCAGCAGGATCAAGGTATGAAAACTCAAAAGAACAGAACATACAGTGTGAAGTCTTAACTACTGCTAAACCTTACTGGACAATCTCTGCCTTTGTGATGTTTTTTTCCTCAAAGACCTTTGAAATCAGTTTCATTTTCAATAAAGCCTGAAAGCCAACTGAGTTGAAAAATATCCACAATGTTCTTGTGATTTTTAATCTATATTCCAAGCCAATTGAAATCATGTCAAATAAAACACTGTTAAGAGTCACCCAGAGGCAAATTCTTATACCACTGTTGAAATATTCAATGATTGCTTTAAAAATCAAATACCTGTGCATTTTAAAGGATTACATTAATGACTAAAGAAGTAACACTCTATTAAACCTTTATTTCTCCCTTTAGAATATTTACATTGCAAATGGCCTGCTATGCAGTGATACAATCTCCTCAATTTAGCCCATTAAAAAGATTCAAATCTCATTACAATTTATTTGGAAATTTTCATGTTCAATCATCTGCTTTGTAACTGGGTCCCTAAAAGCACTGATTGTGTATGACCTACAGCAAAAATTTTTTAACTGTTTTATTATGAATTATGTGATAGTTTACATGGGAGAACATTAGCTTTATAGTCATCCTATCATATAATGTTTCATTGCCGTGGTTACTATTCCCTCCATGCATCATCAACCAATCAAAGGGTATACCCCACAAGCCTGCCCCCTGGTCATCAGCACACAGTCCCTCTCCCTCCCTGGATCTAGAGTTCCAAGCCTCTCCAGCTCTCCACCACTTCATCGTCTCTGCCTCAACTTCTAGCGTCACTTTTTCTCTGGGTAGGGTCCGCATTCTGCTCTTCTCCCTTGATGGTCCCAGTGGTCTCTGCGCCTGGCCTGCAAAGTCAACCACTTCTTTCCTTTTGCTACAAAATGTCTACTTTTACATTTCCAACCCTCACAGTTAGTACTTATATTAATTATTCACTATTGTACCACATGAGTTCAATCCTCATCTCCTTTCATCAGTCCCACCCAGACAGATTGGATACTAATCAGTGGAGATTTTACCTTTCTCCGAGCCCTCTGGATCTTGAAAGCTTGTAAACCGGTCTGTTCTTAACTTTGTAGCCACCCCCCACCTTGTGGAAACTTATTCAGTGTTTACAATTTCAGTTAACTTATGCTTTGCATTAATTTGTTAAGATTTTTTCTTTTAAGGGTTTTCTATTAGTACTTCTCTGTACCCATGATCACCTGCTACTGGTTTTAATTTCTATAAATCCCATTTTTAAATTTATTCAATATATAACATGAAATAATTATAGCCATGATGACAATAAACAACAAATACACATTTTATATTTGACTTCACTTCTTCTTAATGTGCCTGTAATCTCTCTCTCACACACACACACTCACATTTTTTTTTCCCACATCAAGGTAAATTCTTGAGAATAGAAAATATTAAATTTCTTTCTTTAGAACTTCTTTGTTGTTGATAAGTGCTGTCAAGTCGGCTCTGACTCATATCAACCCTGTGTAGCATTTCCAAGGCTTTAAATCTTTTTGGGAGCTAAAAGCCTCATCCTTCTTCCTCAAGTACTTCTTAGAGGCTTCAAAAAGTATGTGTGACTCCTTGAATTAAATAAAGTTCTGACATTTGTGGGGCTACAAATAAATTGACAGATAAAATGATGCAAAGGAGATAGTCCTCTTAAAAAAAGTAGTCACATCAATTTGCACCTTAGTACAGATTGGGAAGTAAAGGATTAAAAAAAAACCCTGTGTTAAATGAAATGGTTCTTGTAAATCCTGTTTTAGAGCTCATGTCTTGATTCATCGGATTATACTATAAAGCCATCATTAATAGAATGCATGTTGTCATTGCTAATATAAATTCATGCTTTTAGAATGGCCAATTTTCTAGATAGATTCTTTGCTATATCTTAATCAGGTAAATGATAAGCAAGTTGTAAACTTTAGTTATATTAAATATGCTATTAACATATTTCTTGTGTTTGACTTAAGGTAAGTTGTGTTAACTGAGATGGGGTTTGCAAAAAGAATGTTTCTAGTCAGGCAGATGCTACAGTACCATCACTGAAGGTGAACTGAAACAGTAAAATGGAAATTGACTTATGAGATGTTCTTGTTTAAGGCAAATACACAATCACACTTCTTTTAGCGTGTTTTCACATTAATATGGTTCAAATTAATATTTGTTGTTGTTAAGTGCCATAAGCTATCATTAAAAAGGTTCTTATTGTTGTTGTCAAGTGTCATTGAATTGGTTCTGACTCATAGTGACCCTGTAAAGGGTTTCCAAGAAGTTTCTGGTAGATTTGAACCACTGACCTGTGGTTAGCAGCCCAATGCCTATGCTACAGTACAGCTTCTTTAAAATGAAATAAATCAACTAACTCTTTTCTCCCACCACTTGTCTGTCAGTTTGTCCTACTGTGATGGAGTGTGTATTGCTGTGATGTTAGAAATTATGTTACTGGTGTTATCAATACCAGCTGGGACATCCATAGTGTACAGGCTTCAGCAGAGCTTCTAGACTAAGACAGAATAGGAAAAAGTGAAACAAACCACTTCTGAAAGGCTAAGCACTGAAAACCTTACGAGCAGCAGCAGAGCTTTCTCAGGTATATTGCTGGAAGATGAGCTGCTCTGGTTGGAGGCACTCAAATTTGAGTTGGCCTTAATGGTGTGACTGGAGTAGAACTTTCAGGACCTCCATTTGTTGATGGGGTACAACTCAAAATGAGAAGAAAAAAAAAACAGCTGAAAACAATCAGAATGTGGCCTTTTTAAAGTATGGATCTAGAAAAATTGAAAATCATAAAATATTAAATGGAATACATAAAGATCAATATCCTAGGTATTAGTGAGCTGAAATGGACTAATAATTTTAATTAGGCAATAATATGATTTATTATGCTGGGAATGAAAAAGCTCATTAAAATTTATTTGGAAATTTTCATTGAAGAGGAATGGTGTCACACTCATTATCAAAGAGCATTTCAAGATCTTGAAACACAATGCTGTGATAGGAGAATAATAATATGTCTATAAGAAAGACCATTTAATACAACTATTTATTCAATTTATGCACCAACCATAAAGCAAATGATGATGAAACTGAAGCATTCTACAACTTCTTCAGTCTGAAATTAATCAAACATGCAATCAAGATGCATTGATAATTAGTGGTGAGTAGAAACAAAGAGGAATGATCAATAGTTGGAAAATATGGCCTTGGTGATAAAAATTATGCTGGTGATCACATGATAGAATTTTATAATATGACTTATTTATTGCCAAAACCTATTTTTCAACAAATGAAACAGCAACTATATACATGGAGCTCACCAGATGGCATACACAGAAATCAAATTAACCATATTTGTCGCAAGAGATGATGGAGAAGCTCAACATCATCAGCGACAGCAAGGCCAGGGAAGGACTGTGGAACAAACTATCAATTACTCATATGCAGGTTCAGGTTGTAGCTGAAAGAAAATTCAAACAAGTGCAACAGAAACAAAATATGACCTCAAATATATCCCACCTGAATTGGGAGACCATTTCAAAAACAGATTTGATAAAATAGTTACTAATGACTGAAGACAGACTTTCAAATTTTAATCACCAGTAATTATCAGTACATATTAATTGCATGTTTGATCAATTTCAGACTGAGGAAGTTGGTAGAATTATTCAATTTCATCATCACTGGTTTTGGTGGTTGGCAAATGAATTTGAAAAATTGTGATATTAAATGTTCTTCCTTGTAGGCTTATGGATATTATCTTACCACATATAGCTTTGTACTTCAAGACAGATATTGAAATGCTCTTTTTAACACCGAATGTAATGCCATTACTCTGAAATTTGTCATCCCCAGTGTAGTAAGGCTTATGATTTAATGACTGTTTATTTCAAAATGGCCAATACCATTCTATTTAAATTCATTAATGCCTAAAATACCAATTTTTAAACATTGAATTTTACTTTTGAGAACTTTTAATTTTCCTAAATTCATACTTTGTACATTTCACATTCCAATTACTAATGACTATTTGCAGCTGTTTCTTCCTATTTTGAATTGTGTCATACCAGCCAGTGAAAGTTCTGAAAGTTTCATTCCATCCATTCATTAAGGTTATCTCTACATTAAAGAGGCAACTCTTCCCCAGTTATATTTTGAGTGACTTCCAACCTGAGGAACTCATCTTCCAGAGCTATATCTAACAATGTCCCATTTCTATTCATAAGGTTGCCTGTGGCTAACCACTCAGTAGTGGTCCACCTCTCCTTTCTACTCTGTCTTAATCTGGATACTCTGCTGAAACCTGTCCACCATTGGTGACCCTGCTGGTATTTAAAATACCAGTGGCATAACTTCTAGCTTCACAGCACACACAAACCTCCACAGTATGACAAACTGATAGATGAGTAGATCTTAAAAGTAGAGAAGCTAAACTTGGAGTAAAATAACTGAACTGAAAATTTCGGCAGCCCAAGAAGACACAGCCAAGTAGTTTAATGAAATGTACAAAGACCTGGAGTTAGAAAACCAAAAGAAAGGAACATGCTCAGCATTTTGTAAGCCTAAAGAACTGAAGAAAAAACTCAAGCCTCAGCTTACAACATTGAATGATTCTGTGGGCAAATGTTAAATGATGCAGAAAGTATCAAAGGAAGATAGAAGAAATATACTGAGTCATCATTCCAAAAAGAACTGATGTTCAACCATATGAACAGATTACATATGATCAAGAACTGATGATTTTGAAAGAAGATAATCCAAGCTGCATGAAAGGCATTGGCACAAAACAAGGTTTGAGAAATTGACAGAAAACAAATTGCAATGTTTCAATATATTAATACAGCACAGGAGGTGATCATACATCTATGGCAAGAAACTTGGAAGACAGCTACCTTGGCCATAAATTGGAAGACATCCATATTTGTACACATTCCAAAATATTGCGACCCAACATAATTCAGAAATAATAAAACAGTATCCTTAGTATCCCATGCAAGTAAAATGTTTCTGAAGGATATTAAAAATGGTTGCAGTAGTACATTGACAAGGAGCTGCCAGAAATTCAAGTCAATTTCAGCAAAGAATATGGAATAACAGATAACACTGCTGAAATCAGGATCTTAGCTGAAATCAGAGAATACCAGAGAGATGTTCAAATGTTCTTTACTGACTATGCAAATGCATTTGACTGTGTGGATCATAACAAACTATGGATAACATTGCAAAGAACAGGACTACCAGAAAACTTAATTGTGTTTATATAAAGAACTGCATATAGAACAAGAAGTAGTCATTAGAACAGAGTAAGGGGGTACTGAATAGTTTAAAATCAGGAAAGGTGTGTGCCAGGATTGTATCCGTTTACCATACTTAGTCAATTTGTATTGTTATTGTTGTTAAGTGCTGCTGAGTGGGTTGGAACCCATAGCAACCCTATATAGGCTTTCCAAGGAGCAGCTGGTGAGCTTGAACTGCCAGCCGACCTTGCAATTCAAACTGACTGCAATCTAGTGCGATTAACCCACAGTGGCACACCGGGACTCCATATTTAATTTGTATACTGAGTAAATAATCTGAGAATAGGAAGAACATGACTTTAGGATTAGAGGAAGGCTCAGTAATGACCTCAGTAAGAACCTGCAATATGCAGATGGCACAATCTTGCTGGAGTGAAGAGGACTTGAAAAACTTACTGAAGGCAATGTGGATGGACCTCAATGTAAAGAAAATGAAAATTTTCACAACTGGACCAATAAATAATATGATAAACAGAGAAAAGAGTGAAGTTGTCAAAGATTTCAATTTGCTTGAATCAAGAATCAACACTCAGGAAACAGCAGTCAGGAAATCAAAGGGCATTAGGCAGATCTGCTATCAAAGACCATTTTAGTATGTTAAAGAGCAAAGATGCCGCTTTGCTGGCTAAGGTGTTCCTGACCCAAGCCATGGTGTTTTCAATTGCTTGGAATGTGTGTGAAGGTTGGACAATGAATAAGGAAGACAGGAGAAGAAGCAATGCATTTGAATTAGGGTGATGGCAAAGAATATTGAAAGTAACTTGGAGTGCCAGAACAAATCTGTTTTGGAAGATGTATGGCAAGATTGCTTCTTAGAAATTAGGATGATGAGACTTTGTCTTTAGTACTTTGGACATGTTGTCAGAAGGTAACAGTCCCTGGAGAAAGACATCATACTTAGCAAAAGGGAGGGTCAGCGAAAAAGAGGAAGACCCTTAATAAGATGGATCCACACAGAGGCAGGAACAATCAGCTCAAACGTAACAATCGAGAGGATGGTGCAGGACCGGCAGTGTTCTGTTACGCGTAGGGTCTCTATGAGTAGGAACTGAGTGGGAGGGACTTAACAACAACAACCACAACAACAACACTCCTTCTCTTAATCCTCCAAACTGGTTTCTGACTAGTGCTGCACAAAGCCATACAATGCTACTTAAATTCTGAATTATTTAATACAAGTTGATATAATTTTTTAATTATGTTTTCAGATCCATCAGTACCCAAAGTGAACAATCATTTTCACGGAAAACTGAGGTTAACTCTGTATTTGTGTGTGTGTGATCTTAAAGAAGGTTCAAAGAATTACTGCAAAGTATGTGAGCTACATTCCGAACACATTCCACTATAGCAATTTTACCTACATTGTTATATTTTAGTAATCATATGTTACTAAAAAAAGAGTTTCAAAATTCATTTATAATTTTCATTTTCTTTTAATTCCAGTTTTCCATGACATTTTAGAGCCCATTCATATAATAATCATGATTTTTAGGGAATAAAAAAGATTAAATATTTGACTGTTCCAAAAGGGTAAGTAAGCAACTTTTAAAATTTAGTTACAAATAGCAAATTCTCTACGGTTAACTCAGTTAAAATATATGTTATTTGAGTTTTGTTGACATAAAACTGTTGACCAAACTATTTATTTTTTATTGGAAAGATGTTGTAATTGTTGTCCTCATTTAGGCTTTGCCTACTATCCAGTTCATTTCTTTAACAAATGTCTTCTTTTCCTTTGGATATCTACATGGACCTCAATCTAAATGCATGTGGTTGGAATAGACTTCACCTTAACCCACAGCTTTAAGAATGTCACATGACCCAAGACTAAACAATATGATCTTTTATACCCCTAACAGACAAATTGCATTTAAGTATAGAAGTATGAACCAAGTGAAGATTCACACTGGAGTTTTCTAAAAATTCCTGAACAATTTCTTGCTCTGGGGTTTTCAAATTGGTAGAATATTTTTATAAGCTTGGGACATCTAATAGTCATCTTGCCACTAGATGGAGAGATCCTAAGAATGAAGCAAACACTAAATAGAACAGAGATAAAATGGATTAATAGATTTCTGATCCAGTGTTCCTGACACTAGACATGGTGGACATTGTTGAATACTATTACAGTGTCTATCCTGCCTTTGCCCCATTGGATTACAGTCATGTCATTTGGGTCAAATCAATTCTAAGCCCAGTTAAAAGAATGAGTCCTGATTCTACTCTGCCACTAACCATAATTTTATTCTGTAAAACAGAATGATTTATTAATAGAAGGATATTCAACCCTGAGATAAGGCAATCAATCATTAGACATCAACTCCCCTGTCCACAGTAAGTAGCTCAGGATTAAGAAAATATTATAATTTGGATACTATAACAGAGCTCAGAAATTTAGGCAAAGGTTGGATGCAGAGAAGCTCTCTTTGCCTCTTAGACATTTGATGTAACAATATGAGGCTTGAATCTGCTTTAAGTATTTGTCACCACAAAAAAATCTCAGCTTCAGGATGAAGCTAACACATGGGAAGTTCAAGAAGAAGCCATGACAGAGAAAGGGAAGCAAAGTCCCTGTCAATTTATATGTTAGATTTATAAAACTAACCTTGCGATGGAGCTTCAAATGCAAGATTTTGTTCCTTTATACGTTTTCAGTTACATTTCTTACAGACATACCCTCAAAATTCAAATTTGTAAACTTGGAATTTTAGGTTACATAAACCATGTGATACTTTTTATTTGCTTTAGAAAATTGATTGATTTTTTTTTTTTTTTTTTGTCACTTGGAAGGAAGATTATTCTAAAGCAAAAAAAATCAAACAATTGTTTTGGGCTGTAGACATAGCCATAAACTTCCTAATAAGGAAGTGTGTGTGGATATGTATGTTTGAAGTATGCCAGCATCATTTTGAATATTTCTTCTTCCAGTTTTAAGAGAAAATGGGTTATTTATAATTAATATGAGATAATGATACCTTGACAGAGAAAGTACTTCAAAATATTTTTAAATTTATTATTTAAACCATCTGTATTCATTTTTCATTTTTACTTTAACAAGATTTTAGTTTGAATCTCTGATAACTCATTTAATTAATTCACATTAAAAAAAACACAAACAGAACAATGCCACCATTTCAATAATGATCTATAGAGACTAAATGCCTCCATACCAAGTAATTATTTTATATCAAGTACATGAATTCCTCTAAGCCAACCATCTCACCTTTGGTTCTTACTCCCTTCTCTCTTTTGAGAAAATTGCTTCTATCTATAGACACACACACAGACACAAACAGAAAGACAGAGAGAGAAAGAAAGAGTTTAAGGATTTGGCTAGCAGAACTCTGTTTGTTGGTAAGTGTCATCGACTCTGTTCCAAATCATAGTAACATTGTATAGGGTTTTTGGCGGGTTTGCACTGTCGGCCTTGTAGTTCGCAGTCCAGTGCTGATGCTACAGTACCACATGACTCTGAGATTTAAAAATAAACAAACAACAAACCCATTGTTGTGGAGTGGATACTGACTTATACCATTCAAATATTTTACAGAATAAACTGCTCCATAGGGCTTTCTTGGCTAAAATCTAAATGAAAGCAGATTGTCACATGGTACAGTTGTGTGGTTTCAAACTGCCAACGTTTAGACATAGTATGGCAACTCCATAATCTGTAGGGCAGGAGGCAGGCTGAAAATTGGCAATCTGTGGAACAAAATCCATAGAACAGCCAGCAGTCTGGAATTCCAGCAAAATTTCTGTGTAAAAGTCTAAAGTAAAATTCTTTCTCATACAGGAAACCTGACTTTGCTCTAATGGGTAAAGCCCACCTACCTTATAGAAGGCATTATTATTTACTTAGAGTCAATACATTGAAATCATTAAACATATCTATAAAATATTTTCATAGTAACATGTAGACTCTTGTTTGACCAAATAACTGGGCTATAGTCTAGCCAAGTCGACACAAAAATTAAGTATCAGAGATGTATATTTTTCTTTTATTTACCATATTTTAACCTTTTGAAAAGATACGTAACACAACATTTAGCCAATTCAGTATTTTTTCATGTGTACAGTTCAATGGGACCTTTTACATCAATAATGTACTATCATCACTAATATCCATAGCAGTTTTTGTCACTATAAGCGGAATCTCAGTACTGCCTAAGCAACCATTCTCCCTTTTCTAAGTTACCATCCCTGGTAACCTGTATTAAACTCTGATCTGTAGGCATTTGTTTATCTCATATAGTGAGAATGTACACTTTTTGTCCTTTTCTGATTAGCTTATGTCACTCAGCATAATGTCTTGGAGATTCATTCATGTTGTGGCATATAGCAAAACTTCATTTCTCTTTATGACAGATCAGGATTTCATTCTATGTATATACCCGATTTTGCTAATCTATTCATCTGTTGATGGACATTTGTTTCTGACATGCAAATTTTGCTTATCCCAGGGTTTAGAATCACTGATATTCCTTTTAAATATTAAACTGACAAAGCTGAAGTTATTTGGCACAAGTTACAATTAAATATTCAGAACAGCTACATTTCAACTAATGTTTAAGCATTTACAAAGGTGAAAAATGACTGTGATCTAAAAGGAGTTATTTTTTTCTATTACCCAACAGTGCAAAGTGGCCTCAAGGTATTCTCATGTCTATCTGGAAAAGCAGATTTTAATATATTATTTTTTCTCAATGGAACTTCACTAGAAATCTGAGAAAAATTATTTTCCCCTGCTACCAAACTGAGCACTTTATTAGAATTCCCTACTAGGTGAAATCTGAAAACTTTATCAATAAGTCCAAAGTCATGTTTTATTTTTAATGACTCCATTCTGTTTACTAAAGTCAACTGAATAGCATTGCCACGGAGTTAAAATAGAACAACAAAACCAATTGTGAAGGAGAAAGTGCTCAAATTGTTTTTATGTTCCTTTTAGATGTTTCAGAGTATCATAATAGTTAATTGCTTAAAAGGTCGGGTGCATTTAGATGTAAACATATCAAACACTCTAAAATCATTAAGCTTATCACTATATAAGATATAAGTCATATTGCCCAGAAAAAAGCATTTATAGTCAACTTGAAAAAAAAAACACACAACTTTAAAAAAGAGGTTAGCATTTACAAATAAAGTCCTAACCTCAAAAAGCAGTATCAGAGGAAAAAGAAAAACTTCAAGATATAGAGGACCATTTCATTGTTTCTATCACTATATCGTATAGCTTCCTGTTAATAATAGGGATTCTAGACAAAAGACTTCAGATGTGTGAATAAAAAATGTGGTTCTAGAAGAACAAAAACAGATTTTTCTAGAAGGACAGTATTGAAACTAGGGTACTTCATTATCACAGCAAATACCTGGGCTTTTCCATTTTCACCCAAAGTTCTACAGTCATAAAGGTCAAACTTATAAAATGTAGACTCTATTTCAAGGAATTTGAAATTTTAGAATATATATATATAGTTGTAAAGTGCTGTCGAGTCAATTGCAACTCATAGCAACCCTGTAAGTGTTTCCGAGGAGCAGCTGGTGAGCTTGAACTGCCAACTTTACAGTTCAAATGACTTTGCAGTCTGACACATTAACCCACAGTGCTACACCAGGCCTCCAATATATACATATATATTGTTAAGTGCCATAGAGTGGGTTCCAACCCATAGCAACCCTGTATAGGGTTTCCAAGGAGCAGCTGGTGAGCTTGAACCACTGACCTTGTAGTTCAAAGGGCTTTGCAGTCTTGCACATTAACACACAGCGCCACACCAGGATTATATATATATATACAAAATAAAGAAAAATAACAATATAGTGCTGTTAACACTTTTTTTAACTCTTCTCTTAGGATTTACCTTTTATAATTTACTTTGCTGATGTGTATATCTGCCTCCATTACCAGATGACAAGCTTTGTGAATGTAAGAAACCACCAATTGTTGAAAGACAAGAACAGATTGGACAACAGAGACTGTCCATCACACAGAAAAAGATCATATCAAAAAATGCAGCAAATACAGACAAATAAAAAAGGATGAAGAGAGGTATACATTGTTGCTGAAATCACTAGATTTCCTAATTCTCATCAGATCTGAATCAGATTCTATATTAGACTAAGTTCTCTAGAGAAACAAAAACAGTAAAGCTTATATATGTATACATAAAGAGAGGGTTATATCAAGGAAGTGGCTCACTCAGTTGTAGATGTGGTTAGTCCCAATCTATGGGTTATATGTGAGGCTGGAGGCATCTGACTCACAAAGCTGCAGGCTGCAAAATCAAGATAAGCATGTCAGATGGGCTGCAGGTAGGCATGCAGGCAGGTAGGTCCAGCAGGTATAAAAGCAGGTTGCTGATGACTCCCAGGACTAGCAAGTAACAGAGCAGACCATTGGCTCAAGTTCAAAGAACCAGAGGTGAGAGAATGAGCCCCATACAGGATGCAGACCCATGAGAAAGCAAGCAAGCCTTGCCTGAATGCCCAAGGTATTGGAAGCAGGCCACATCCCCATGAAAGCTTCCCTTCAGTTGATTGACTGCTCATAGCAGACTTCCTCACAGAGTTGATTACATTAGATCTCATCATAGGATATCAATACATCTCAACTGCCAAACCACTGAGAATCCCAGCCGAGTCAAATTGACACAAAACCTTAACTATCACAGGTTCATATCTTAATCTTTCCAGTTACATAAAACAAAACAATAATTTGCCCATTTTGGATAAGCTTATTCCACTGGACTTCAGATATCTGCAACTGCGAGAGTGTTGACAAAAACAGGGAAAGATCAGGTATAATTACCACTATCATATGCTTATAATGTATACAAAAATGGGGTAGCAACGGTGGCATGTCACGAGGACTAATTGTTAAACCTCTACCCAAATCATACCCAGTGATGTCATATTAGTATCTTGAACTGAGATGTGGTGAGTGTGTTTACACTACAAAAATCAGCAAATGCTACAAACCATGGCCTTCCCCTCCCACTTCCAATGGGCAACTGTTATAATTATACAAGCACTCGAGTTATAATGAAAATGATCACATTATCCAAGTTGGACACTTAGGGCTGTATCATCCAGAAACAAGCCTTGTTGAAGAGCTATTAATTATGGTATGTTTAAAGAAATGTTCGATCTTTGTGTCTTTATTTGTAAGTTATATATCTACTCAAATAAACCCTGAAACCAAATTTGAATTGATGGGAAAATGTTCAGCAGAATATAAGTCTAAATTTCAAAATATCTCTGAAGTACTATGGACTGGAGCAGGCTTTCTGGGTATATTAATAAAGATAAAGCAAGTGTTTAGTATTTGAATATCAATAAGACTGGCAAGTGTCATATTATCAATATTACTTATCTCACTCTAATTAGCCTCTTCTTAATTCATTTTTACCCATTGCTAAAAAAATCATAGACTTTTTTTTTTTTACAGATTTTATTGTGAATTCAACAAATCATATACTGTTTCATTACAATGATTATAATTCCCTCCATGTACCATCAGTTAACAGTATTTCTCACTATTCATTTTAGCTCTCTTTTTTTTTTTTTTTTTTAACACTCAAGTATATATAATAATTTAAACCACCAAAGGGCACATTGGCAAGTCTGCCTCCTGGCTGCCAGGCTTTTTTTTATTAAACAAAAATATGGAAATGATGGAAATATTGAAAAGAAGCTCCCACTTCCTGACGTATTCTCCATCTGTCTCTCCATTTTTGAAGGCAGTGTTGAAAAATGATGGAAATCTCTCGAACCTTCCCCCAAAGAACTCTGCACTTTTGCATTTACACAACATCAAAAAGGCAGTGTGGGTATCCTTGAGGAGCCTACATTGTGCTCCTTTTAAGTATTCTTTGAATTTGGAGAACAAAACTAAGTCTTTAGGGGCAAAATCAGGGCTGTAGGGTGGATGCAGTAAGGTTTCCAAACAAAATTCTCATAGGACAGCCTTGCTAACCTCAAAGAAGGAGCAGATGCTTTGCCATGATAGAAAAAAAAAAAAAAAAAATCCTCAGTGAATATTTTCTGATGTTTTCTCAACTTTACAGTTTCTAATATCCTTAAAACTTCTTCCTAATAAGCCTTATGATCATCTTGTGTCCTTCAAGAAAGAAAATCTGTTAGTTTTTTTGTTGTTGTTAAGTGCCGTCGAGTCGGTTCTGACCCATAGCGACCCTGTACAGGGTTTCCAAGGGTGTAAATCTTTACGGGAGTAGAAAGCCT
>NW_006408519.1:12352763-12383816 GCF_000296735.1 Chrysochloris asiatica | reverse complement strand
GCAGAAAGTCTCATCTTTCTCCTGCGGAACACCTGGTAGTTTCAAACTGCTGACCTTGCGGCTCACAGCCCAATTCGTAACCACTACGCTACCAGAGCTCCCCAGTAGATCCCCTCAAAAGCAATTATTTGATTGGACATTTTTTTAAGGCACTGTAATGGTGTGGCGTTGTGAGCAAAGTCATTTGAACTGCAAGGTCAGTGGTTCAAGCTCACCTGCTGCTCATTGGAAATCCTATTTTGGGTCAGAATCGATTCCACTGCACTTAACAACAAGACTAACCACCATTTGTCTGTCAGTTTGTCCTACTGTGGTGGTATGTGTTTTGCTGTGATGCTGGGAATTATACCATTGGTATTTGAAAAATCAGCAGGGTTATCCATGGTAGACAGACTTCAATAGAGCTGACAGACTAGGAAGAAAAGGCAGATGACTTCTGAATGTTTAGTGACTGAAAGACTTATGAATAGGAGTGGAATATTCACAGATATAGCGCTGGAAGATGAGCCCTTAGGTTGGAAGTCACTTGAATTACAACTGGGGAAAAACTATCTCCTCAAAATAGCATCATTGACTGTGATGATGTGAATGGAGTAAAGCTTTTGGGTCCTTTATCTGCTGATGGAGCACAACTCAAAATGAGGAGAAACAACTGAAAACATTCATTCATAGTCAAAACATGGAATATTTTAAGTATGACTCTAGTAAAATTGGAGATTGTAAAAATGAAATGGATTCCATAAAGATCAATATCCTTTATGAACTGCAATGGACTGGTATTGAATCTGACAATAATAAGATTTTATAAGTGGGGAATGTCAAATTCAAGAGGAGTGGTTTCACATTAATCATAATAACATTTCAAGATCTATCTTGAAGTACAATGCTGACTGTGACAGGATACAATCTATACACCTACAAGGAAGACCAATTAATAATATTATAATTCAAATTTATACACCAGCCACTTAAGTCAGTGATGATGAAATTGAAGAATTCTACCAACTTCTTCAGTCTGATTTTGATCAAACGTGCTATCAAGATATATTGATAATTACTGGCTGATTGGAATGTGAAGGTTAAAAACATAGGAGGGGTCAGTAGTTAGAAAATACTGCCTTGGTGATAACAATGATGCTGGACATGGCATGATAAAAATTTCAAGACCAATAACTTACCCATTAAAAATAATTTTTTAAAAACAACATAATAGGCAATTATATACCTGGACCTCACCAGATGGAATACACGGAAATCAAATGGACTATATCAGTGGGAAGAGATGGTGGAAAAGCTCCATGTCAGTAGCCAAAATAAGACCTAGTGTAGACTGTGTAATAGAACATCAATTGCACATATGCAAGGTCAGGCTGAAGCTGAAGAAAATTAAACCAAGAGCCAAAATATGTTCCACCTGAATTTGGAGATCATCTCAAGAACAGATTTGATGACTATACACTAATGACCAAAGACCAGAAGAGTTGTGGGATGATATCAAGAGCATCATGCAGGAAGAAATCAAAAGGTCATTAAGAAGACAACAAAGAGAGAAAAGACCAAAATGGATGCCAGAAGAGATTCTGAAACTTGCTCTCTAGAGTAGAACTGCTAAAGCAAACAGAAGAAATAATGAAGAGAAACAAACTTGATAGAAAATTTCAAAGCGCCTTTTGAGAAGACAAAGTTACGTATTATAATGAAATGTGCAAATGCCTGAAGTTAGAAAATCAAAAGGAAAGAACATCCTCAGCATTTCTCAACCTGAAAGAACTGGAGACAAAATTCAAGCCTCAACTTACAACACTGAAGGATTCTATGGGCAAAATATTAAATGATGGAAAAAGCATCAAAAGAAGATGGACAGTATACACAGAGTCACTGTACCAAAAAGAAATCGTTGATGTGCAATCATTTCAGTTCATAACATATGATCAAGAACCAACGGTAGTGAAGATGTCCATGCTTCAAAGAAGGCACTGGTGGAAAAAAAAAAGATTCCAATAACTAATGGAACACAAATTGAAATCTTTCAATAAACTAAGGCAGCACTTCTTTTTACCATGAGTTGGAAGACAGCAACCTGGTCAACCAATTGTAAGATATCCATATGTGTGACGGTTCCAAAGAGAGGTGACCCAACAAAATGTAAATATCATAGAAAAGTATCATTAGTATCACATGTGAGTAAAATTTTGCTGAAGATAATTCAAAAATGGCTGTAATAGTACATTGAAAGGGAGCTGCCAGAAAGTCAAGTCAGTTTCAGACAAGGACATGGAACTAGGAATATCACTGCTGATGTACAGTGGACCTTGACTGCAAGCAGAGAATACAAAAAAGATGTTTACTTGTGCTTTATTGATTTTATATATATATATAGAGAGAGAGAGAGAGACTTTTGACTGTGTGGATCATGACAAGCTATGGACAATATTGTGAAGAACATTATTCCAGAATACTTGCTTATGCACATGATGAACCTATATATAGATCAAGAGGCAATAATTTGAATATAACAAGGGGATACTGCATGGTTTAAAATCATGAAATTAATATGCCAGTGTTGTTTTCTTTCCCCATATTTTTTCAATCTGTACACTGAGCAAATAATCTGATAAACTGAATTGTATTAAGGACGTTGCCTCGGGATTCCAGGAAGGCGCATTAATAACCTGTGATATAAAGATGATACAATCTTGCTTTCTGAAAGTGAAGAAGACTTAAAATACTCTTGAAGATAAAGACCATAGCATACAATATGGATTGCACCTTATTGTAAAGGGAAAAAAAAAAAAACCTCATCACTGGACCAATAAATAACACCATAATAAATGGAGAAAAGATTGAAGCTGTCAATGACTTCATTTTGCTTGGATGCAGTATCAATATTCTTGGAAGCAGCAGTTGAAAAATAAAAACAGTGTATTGCATTAGACAAATCTGCTGTATAAGACCTATTAAAAGTATTTGAGCTCAGTCAGTTGCAGCCAGGAGATGCTTCTGGAAAAACCATCGTGATGGCCACCCTAGGAGAACACCAAGTACAGCTCTAACTCATATTGGTTGTTGATAGCAGTACTGGAAAAACTACATTTGTGAAATGTCATCTGACTGGTTAATTGAGAAGAAATATGTAGCCATTTTAGGAGTTGAGGTCCATCCCCTTGTGTTCCCTACTAACAGAGGACAAATTAAATTCAATGTGTGGAACACGGCTGGTCAGGAGAAACTTGGGGAACTGAGAGATGGATGTTATATCCAAGCTCAGTGTGCAATTATAATGTTTGAAGTAACCTCAAAAGTTACTTATAAGAATGTGCCTAACTGGCATAGAGATCTGGTTCAAGTATGTGAAAACATCCTCAATGTTTTGTGTGGCAACAAAGTGGAAAGTAAAGACAAGAAAGTTAAGGCAAAACTGATCGTTTTCCACCAAAAGAAGAATCTTCAGTACTGTGACATTAATGCAAAAAGGAACTAAAGTTTGAAAAGGCTTTCCTTTGGCTTGCTAGAAAACTAATTGGTGATCCTAACTTGGAGTTTGTTGTCATGCCTGCTCTTGCCCATCAGAAGTTGTCATGAACCTAGCTTTGGCAGCACAATATGAGCATGATTTAGAGTGCAGAAAACTGCTCTCCCAGACATGGACGACAACCTGTAAGAAAATGAAACTGGAACTAGCATCAGAAGTCTAGTTTTATAGGCAACTGTTCTGTGATATCAGTGGTGCAACGTGTCTGCTACTTTATTATATAGCTAAGCAGAACATGTGCTAATCCTTGGGTTGCTGAAGGAGATGAATGGGCTTTTGAGTGAATGTGACAGTTAAAAATACCTTCATTTTTTTGGACCTGCATATCTAGCTGTTGGAAAGCAATTGTTTCCTTTTTGAGTTTCAAATACACAACGTCTACAGTTGCATCATGCTGTTCAGTGGTGAAATCTTGTTTGTTACTGTCATTCCAATTCCTTACAGTTTAGAACCAGAATAAAGCTGTATTTCAAACATCAAAAAAAAAAAAAAAAAGTTCAAGACCAAAGATGATTAGTTTCAGGACTACGTTGTACCTGCTCCAAGCCACATTATTTTCAATAGCCTCATATTAATGTGAAAGCTTAGACAATTAATAAGGAAGACCTTAGAAGATTTGATGCATTTGAATTATGGCATTGGAGAAGAATATTAAAAGTACTATGAACTGACAGAAGTGCAAACTGTCTTGGAAGAAGTACAATAGAGTGTTCTTTAGAAGCTAGGATGACAAGGCTTCACCTCTCATAGTTTGAACATAATATCTGGAGATATCTGTCCATTGAGAGGGACATTATGCTTGGTAAAGCGGAAGATCAGTGAAAAAGAGGAAGACCCCCAATGAGATGGATTGCCACAGGTGACAGTAGCAATGGGTTCAAGCATAAATACGATTGTAAGAATGGCGAAGGACTGGGCGGTGTGCCATTCTATTGTACATAGGGTTGTCATGAGTTGGAACTTACTTGATGGCACCTAACACAAATAATCATGTTTCAACACATTTTATTTGGAATAAACCCCTGTATGTATGAACTTGAAATTTATTAGCAATGCTTTTTGACCTACAAACTTACAAAGTTTTCTCTTTTTCTGAAATTTTCCCTGTGTCTTTTGTAGTTCACCCTCAATCTCAAATGTGCTTGCTTTTTCTTTTGCACATTTCTCTTTATTTATTTCTCTGGTTGGATCAATAATCTCACTGAATCTTCTACCTTGGCGTCTCTGTTTCTACACATTTGTTTGTCTGCTTTATACAGTTGTGATTTTTTTTTTTTTTTTAGCTACTAGGTAAACTACTAGGATCTTAATAGTAACCACAATGTTAATAACATTTTATGGATACAAATTTGGGGGGAAATCTGTCTCACTGCAATATGGTTATTACAGTTCATTTGACCATTAATTCATTTATTCCACACATCAATTAAGTGTAATTTACGTGCCTGTCTGTATGAAAGGCACAAGTAAATTGAAAAGCCATGCTTGCTCTCTTCACAGAATCATAATCCATTTCATAAATGTGCTGTTACAGTCAGTTTATACAATGATTTCTTATAGACAGTGTTATGTAAGCACCAAGAGACGTGACACTAACTGTGAATTAAGAGGATAGGGAAGTTTTTTGGAGCATTTGATACTAAGCTGAAATTTGATAAAAGGCTAACCAGCCAAGGGAAGAAGAAGCCTCGGTGGCACCGTGTTTAAAGTGAACATCAAGGTCAACTGTTAGGTCAGTGGTTTCAATCCACCAGCAGTCTGCTTCCATAAAGCCTTGAAATTCTATGGATTTCTACTCTGTCTTATAGGGACACTAGGAATCTGAACCCACTTAATTGCAATGAGTTTGTTTGGGGCTATCTAAGAGAAAGATGCTGTGAAGGAAAAAAGAGCAAAGGTGAGATATGAGCATATACAAATGTTGACAGGTAATGGAATGACTGGAAAGCAAGTGGTATAGTCAGTCGTCATGGAGTCAATTCCACATATGTGAAAATTGGGAGGAAGGAAGCAGTGGTTGTGATCTTTATAGTTAGAGAGTTATGATCTTGTTCTTCCATCTTAGTCTTTTCAATGTCATACAAAGAAAGATTTTCTGTTAGCTGATCTTTTGAGTCAGGCCCTTTGCTTTTTGAACATCCCTCTGAATATTTACTTTCTACATTCATTCTCTCTCTTTTCCTCATTCTCTCTTATTCTCTTCCTCCTTCACCTACCACCTCCTCTTTCTTTTAGAACACCTCACTGTCCAACATATAATCTCTTACCATTGCCAATAGATGACACTATACCTGATTTATATTCTAAGTTTAAAAAGTTTTTTTAATAATCTAATTTTTTTTATAATTTAATATCTGCCTTTATATAATTGTTGTGTTTTAAATTCTGTCCCCCAAAAAATGTGTGTAATAACTTCTATGCCTATGTCTGCAATGTCAGTTGAGAATTGTATTTGTTATACTAACTCAGCAGGATTAATACAGTCAATCTCTTTAGATATATAAGAGATTAAACAAGTGAGCAGAGGGGAAATGGAGTAAAATAGGTGTTAAGAACAATGAAGGAACGAGGAAGCAGAAGCTAAAGAGATAAAGACCTTCCTCCAGAGCAAACAGAGAGAAAGAGCTGGCTCCCTGGAGCTAGACTTTTAGCCATTCAAACTATGAGAAAATAAAATTATGTTTGCTAAAGGCATCCACTTGTGATATTTCCGTTATTTATTGTTGTTATTGTTAATTGCCTTCAAGTCAGTTCTGACTCACAGTGATGCTGTACTGAGTTCGAAAGAAGCAGCTTGTAGGTTTGAACCACCACTGACCTGATAGTACAGTGCTTATCCTACAGTCTCACACCAGGACTCCATTTCTATTATAGTAGCACTAAATAATTTACTTAAGATGCTTTGATTCACATGTATAACATTATGCATTATTTTTAATGAATGAGCTTTATTTCATTTGTAATTTTGCATGAAATTTTCAGAGGACAGAAGGAGTTGTGATAAATCTCCCTTTCACTTGAAACCTCAAACAGCTTACACATAAGAGTAGGTAACCATTTTCTTACTTGCTCACAAAATAAGAAGATAAAATGATAGTTACTTTAACAAAATTTATGCATATCTGTAGTGGGTAATGTTAAGTGACCTTCTCCAGGTCATTGCACCAATCCTCTAATCGCTAGGTCCCTTGGGTGCTAATTCTTTTATTTATTTTTTTTTTAAGTTTTTATTGTGAATTCAGTGATCATTCACATGAGAGAACATTGGCTTTACACCATTGTTTCATTGCAATGATTACAATTTTCTTTGTGCATCATCATTAATTTGCTTCCATTCCCTCTGGTTTTTTATTTTTGTATTGGTGGGGAGGATGTACACAAAAACACTCAGGAATATATAATAGCTTAAACAGCCAAAGGGCACATTCTGTAAGCCTGCCTCCTGGCCACCTGCATTCAGTCTTTCTCTTTCCATGAGTCTAGAGTCCTCAGCTGTTTCTCTCTCCATGTCCTCATCTCTGCCTCCATCTCTGGTGTCACTGCCTTTCTGGATGGGATCCCACATTCCTCTTGTGCTCTTCTCCCTTGATGGTCCTAGGGTTCCTTGTTCCTGGACTGTGAGATTAACTACTCCCACCTTTTTATTTCAAAACTCCTACCTTTACAATTGTGACAGTTGCAATTAGTCATGGTAACACTTACTCACTATTGAATCATAAGAATCTTATCCTCATCTCTTTTCACCAGACCCATCTAGACAAGATGAAAAAAAGTCAGTGGGGACTCTACCTTTCCTTACACACTCTTAAACTGAACTCCCTCTTGAAAACTAGTAAGCCAGTCACTTCATGCCTTTATCGCCCCTCATTTTAGGTAGCCAATATCTAAGTTGTTGGATGCTAATTCTTATTGTTTTCCTCTTCTCTAGCTTGGTGTTACCATATTTGGCTGTGCATAAAAATAACATTTCCATCTCTTAGAAGATCTATTGGACAGAATTGAATTATCCTTGGATAACAGGAGAATTTATACCACACTCCCCTAATAACCAACAACTGACTGATAAGGAGTTATAAAAGGCAGTTCTTTTCTGATGGGGTGTTAACTTACACTACAATTTTTATTCCAGAGCACAATACTGTTTACCTTTATTCTTCTGCCTTTTCCCTCCAACCCTCCTCCAACACTTCTCAATAAAACCTTTTCATAAAAATCTCTATCTCAGTCTCTACCTCTATAGAATCTAACCTGATAAAATAGTCGCACTATGCCTTGGGAGAGTGGGACAGAACTATATTAAATGTTTGCATATCAAGCCCATAAACTCTGACTTTGGAACAGTATCAACATAGATACTGAGTATCTGATGCATATATAAATGCGTGTTTTGAATCATAGAGTATTTTCATAACATAAAGAATATATTAAGTAGCCATAAATGACACTTTTAGGATATCCTGTTCTTGTTTGCCTAAACTTAATGGCAATTTCCTGAGACGATGTACTTCAATGTGACTGTGAAACATGGATCCTTGTGGCATACTCCATTCCTGTCTGACAAAACCTTGTTCATGTTGACTGAATATTTCTGAACCCTTTAAAAATTTCTGTCCAAAATCTGGCCAGATTGAAACAACTACCTCATCTTTCTGCCAGAAATCTAGATAGTTAGTGTAGATGAGATGCCTTATATTTTTTGAGCCTATTTACTTTTTATGATATCTCCCCAATCCCACTTTTTAGCCTCCTAAGACTGAGATGTTTTTCTGCTATTCATAATGAAATCATCAGACAATCTCTTTGATATCCCATGCAAGTAAGATTTTGCTAAAAGTAATACAGAAATGGCTACAATCATACATTGACAGAAAACTTCCATAGGTTCAAGCTGGATTCCGAAGAGGCTGTGGAACAAGGGATATCATTGCTGATGTCTGATGGATCTTGGCTGAAAGCAGAGAATATCAGAAAGATGTTTACCTGTGCTTTATTTACTAAGCAAAGGCTTTTGATTGTGTGGATCATGACAAGCTATAGACAACGTTGCAAAGTATGAGTATTCCGGAACACTTAATTGTGCTCATGAGGAATCTGTACCTGAACCAAGAAGCAGTTGTTCGAACAGAACATGGGAACACTGAAAGTTTTTAAATTAAGAAAGGTGTGTGACAAGGTTGTATTCTTTCACCATACTTATTCAACCTGTATGCTGAGCAAATAATCCGAGAAGCTAGGTTCTATGAAAAAAAATGTGGCATCAGGATCAAGGAAGACTCATTAACAACCTGCGATATGCAGATGACATAACCTTGCTTGCTGAAAGTGAAGAGGACTTAAAACATTTACTAATGAAGATCAAAAAGCACAGCCTTCAGTGTGGATTACATCTCAATGTAAAGAAAACAAAAATCCTCACCACTGGACCAATAAACAACATTCTTATCAATGGAGAAAAGATTGAAGTTGTCAAGGACTTCATTTTTCTTGGATCAACTATCAACACTCATGGAAGCAGCAGTCAAGAGATCAAACAACGTATTGCATTAAGCAAATCTTCTGCACAAGACTTTTTTAAAAGTGTTGAAAAGCAAAGATGTCAGCTTGAGGAGTAAGGTGCGCCTGACCCAAGCCATGGTATTTTCAATAACCTCATATGGATGTGAAAGCTGGACAGTGAATAAGGAAGAGCGTAGAAGAATTGATGCCTTTGACTTATGGTGTTGGAGGAGAATACTAAAAGTGCCATGGGCGGCCAAAAGAACCAATAGGTCTATGTTGGAAGAAGTGTAGCCAGAGTGCTTCTTAGAGGCCAAGATGGTCAAACTTCATCTCTCATACTTTGGACATATTTTCAGGAGGGAGCAGTCACTGAGAAGGATATCATGTTTGGTAAGGTGGAGGGTCAGAGGAAAAGAGGAAGAGCCCCAATGAGATGGATTGGTCAAGTTGTAGCATCGATGGACTCAAGCGTGGCAACAATAGTGAGGTTGGCCCAGGACTGGGCAGTGTTTTGTTCTGCTGTGCATAAGGTCACTATGGGTCAGTACTGACTTGATGGCACATAACAACAAAAAAGATTGAGGTTGATCTAGGATCAGGCAGTGTTTCTTTCTGCTGTGCATAAGGTTGATATGAGTCAGTGCCAACTCGATGGCACCTAACAACAACAACAACAACAAGACATTTCAAACACTGACAGTGAAATAATTTGCAAATTTGATTTTCTTATATTTTAGATATATTAGTTTTAGGAACTGTGTCACAGCATTGCCCCCACCCACCCCACCTACCTGCCTGGAACCTTGAAATGTCTGCCTTTCATATATTTTCATTATCCTAACTTCTCTAAAAGAATCGGAAAATAAATTTAAACATTTAAACATACAAGTTATATTTTATGTACTGCATGCTAGCATCACTTTAAATCTACATGTATCGGAAACTTTCTATATTATACAAGCTTTGTTGCATTGACACAGTATCATAAGCAATGGGCTCACATGTAGCAATGATTGTAAGGTTGGCACAGGACCAGGCAGTGTTTCATTCTGTTGTTCATAGGGTCACTATGAATCAGTACCAATTGGATGGCACCTAACAGCAACAAAAAAACCTTAAGAAATGATTGAAATGTTCTATATCAGTACTCTCAAACATCGTAGCACCAAGCCATACTTATGTACTGAGTACTTGAAATATAGTCAGTTTTATTGATATAATTGGTTTTAAATTAATCTATTGATTTTAGGTTATGGTAGACTAATGTTACTATTTTTTACTGTATGTGGAGAATAGTTATAGATCTTTAAATAATCGTATTGTATCAAACAGTGAAAATCAGTTCAGGTACTACTACTTTGATTATTTTGTTTAATTTCTCCATTAATTCAGTATAAACTTAAAAATCTGTCTTTGGTACTACTCACAGAAGAATATTTACTGACTCATTTGCATTTTCTCTATTTACAGCCAATTACAAGGAAACTTGGCTGGTAAATTCACCCATAATTATAGAAAAGGCAAAATATTTGAAGGACTTTTCGCTGAAATGCTTTAGAGGATAAATCTGTCCCTTCATTAAGGAACCAATGTGTGTGTCCATATGGCATCACTTACTATTTGACAAAATCACCTTGTCACTAAGTGTAATAAGTGAAACATGTCTTTCAGTCTCTTGAAAGCAAAAACCTCAGAATTTGAGTACATGTTTATGAAAGATCATTACTGAAAGGAAAGCTAGTAAGTATATCAAATCATACAATTAAGGAAAGGGCAACATACAATTATATACAACATGACCAATGACAATGGAAGACACTGGGAGATGCATATCATTAAAAGACAACAAACATGTATACCATTACAGACATGTTCCTGCAATAATTGTAACAACAAACAATATCTACAAGAAGACAAACAGGTAGACATGCAAACTAAATAGATATCAGAAGGTAAATAAGAGTATCCCCACGAGTATATACAGGTTTGGCAGAGGATATGTCAACATATGTATTTGTATGTGCGTAGGAGCTAGATGAAGGAGCTCCGGTAGCGTAGTGGTTACAAATTGGGCAGCTAACCTCAGGGTCTGCAGTTTGAAACTACCAGCTGATCCACAGGACAAAGATAAGGCTTTCTGCTTCTGTAAAGATTTACAGCCTTGGAAACCCTGTGCAGGGTCACTATGAGTCGGAACCAACTCCACGGCACATAACAACAACAACAAGAGAAAGATAAAGCTTTCTGCTTCTGCAAAGATTTAAAAAGACTCTGAAACCCTACATAGGGTCTCTATGTGTAGGAATTGACTTCTCAGCACTTACCAACAACAAAGATTTTATGGGCTGTAATATATCCAAGGACATTGTAGAACAGATGGTGGGAAAATCTGTCAATTTCTTAACCATAACCTAAAACCTTGACAGAATGAGTCACTTAGGACCACAGTCTCAAGGGACATTTAAGTAAACTTACATGACATAATCCACAAGGATAATGTTTTACATTGTACTTTTATATATAGTGACTGGGGTCTTAAAGCACTCATCTATGATGCAACTATTTGTGTCTCCTTGTCCAGAACAAAGAAGAGTGAAGTAATAAAAAACTCAAGGAAACAGTTAGTCCTAAGGATTAATGGATCATCTGTACCACAAACTCCACTACACAGGGACCAGATGAACTTGATGAGTCCAGCTACTACTATTAATTCCTGTAATCAGGATCATAATAGAAAGTCCCTGGACAAAAAGGGATGGAAAAAATAAAGAGCAAAATTTTAAACCATAAAAATGATCAAACTTACTGATCTGGCAGAAACTGGTGGAACCCCAAAGACTGTGACCTCTAGATATCCTTCAAGTCTGGAACTGAGGTTCACCATTCAGCCATAAAATGGGTAGACTTTAAAATGAACAATAGAACCATAGAGGCATGTACTTCTCAGTAAAATCAAGCATATGAGACCAAAAAGGAAGTATATGTCCAAAAACAGAGCTCAGAGGGTAAAAATAAAAAATGAATGAAAATGAGGAACTCACAAAGTGGAGAAATTTCTGACACACTGAGAGAAATGCAACTAATATCACAAACAAATGTGTATAAATTATTGAATAAAAAAACTAATTCACTCAGTAAATTTACACTGAAGCTACAATAGAAAGTTAAAGAAAAAAAAAAATCCGACAATGAAACTACCTAATCCTAACACGGAACTTTGTGGTTTTATAGGATAAGCACTGGACTGCTAATGACAGGTCAGCTGTTGGAACCCACCAGCTGATCCACCAAAGAAAACTGAGGCTTTCTGCTCCCACAAAGATTTACAGCTTTGGAAACCCTATACAGGGTCAGTATGGTATTTAGTAACAAGAGCAACAATCCTAACAGACTATAAGTTAAGATTCAGATATTTCTTCAATATCATCAAGCTACAAGTGGGTCTTAAGACATCACCCTAATGACAAATAGAAACAAACAAACAAAAATCTACTCTACTAGCATGAAGCTAGAGCAGCATTTTGCATAAAAACTAAAGGAAAATGAACAATGAATTAGAATTTATTTGATATAATTCAAGATATAAATTGTATAACTACACAGTAAGTGAGAGAAAAAAGGAGAAATAGAAGTAAAAAAATTAAGTTTAATGGCTAAAACTAGAGGTGTGGTCTGTAGGATCAGCACTTGGCTATGATCAACAAGGTCGGCAGTTCAAACCCACCAGCTGCTCCTTTGAAACCTTATACAGGGTTTCTGTGAGTCGAAACTGAATAGAAGGCACTTAATAACAACAACAAGATGGCAAAATAGCCAAGATGTGTAGAGCATAATTGTGTTTTCTGTGTATATATAGGAGCTCTGGTGTGGCAACGTAGGATAAGTACTGAACTGCAAGGTATGCACAAGGTTAGTGGTTCAAACTCACCAGCCACTCCTCAGAAATCCTTTACTAAATCGCTATGAGTCAGAACATACTTGATTTAATAACAGCAGATGTGTTGTAGAGAAGTATTCATTACATACTCTTAATGTTTCACAGTTCCCTTTACTCTGTTTACATGATCCCCCAAGCCATTCTTGTTGGTCCAAGGCAAACAACCAATAAGTAGTTAGGAATTTTGTGTTGTCCAAGACAAATAATCAATAAGTAGTTAGGAGGTTCTGAACATTCTGAACCTCAAAATCTGAGGACCTGAGGGATACAGATGTAAGATTACCCACTGACAAAGATTGCTGACATCGCTCTCTTCCTTATGTTCCTTAATTATAAATCAGGTCTAAGAAAGTTTTAGGACTTTAATTTCCCCAAAACACGTCTTTACAACTCAAATGTTATCGTGGCTCCATTTCATAAAAATCACAAGGTGTACTGACTAATTGGACATTTATTGCCAAGAAGGGCAATTTATATGAGTAGTAAAAGGATAAAAAGAAGAGAAAAAGAATATGTAAATAATATAGCTGTAGAAAAGAAAGAAAATTTAAAATTAGCATCCATCAAAATATGATTGAAATGGAAGCATGCCTCAGTGATGACACCTTCTTAGTGTTTGATGAAAATATTTAATCAGTTGTTACTGAGAATGTTACTTATGTCAAACTTCAGTGTAAATAATTTTTATTGTCAATAAATATCAGAATATCAGTGAGACTGTTCTGGCTTTGACTCTACTAAACTAATAGAATTTGAATCAATATTAAATTAGCAAAAATATTTTATTTAAAACAATTCAGTTTTACCTTAATCTCATGATCATAGTATCAGTGAAAAATGTGCAATTGGACATCTTTCAAGTAAGAAGATTTATGAGAAATGGGTCAATAACTAGAAAAAAAAGTCTAATCATAATATAAAAGTTGCATTAATCTAACATATCCCTAGTCAGGTCATGAAAGAAGAAAAAGAACAAAAGAAGTGAAAGGAAGGAAGGAGAAGAATGAAAGAAAGAACAGAAGAACGTCTGATTTCTATCTACACCCTTCTTATTTAATTGATGATTCACATTTCTAAGCCAACTTCTAAGACCCAAATAAAGAATCACCTCTGCAGTATACCTTGAAGGACCCCAAAGATAGGAAGAGTTTATGAGCACATTGTAAAATTTTCTTAAATCTATTAACTAGAAGGGCTACTAATGTCTATCTCATAAAAAATGCTGCAAAAATAAAGTTGAATGATAAGTGTAAAATGCTTAGTGGTGATGAGTACATAAGTGGCTAGAAAAGGAAAATTAATAATATACAAATTATTTAAGTTACTAAGAGTTGTGACATACAAAGTGGTTTCATGTAAAGACTTAAAGGAATCAGTTGACTCTTTGTTAAGAAAACCATCAGGTAGCACTAGAGTCAGAATATAGAGATTTCAAAGCCTAGAGTCCTAAGGATGAATGGATCACCTGAACCACAGACTCCACTACACAGGAACCAAGTGAACAAGATAAGTCTAGCTACCATGACTGATTCCTGTAAACAGGATCATAATAGAAGTTCCCTGGACTAAAATGGAGGGGAAAAATTAAGAGCAAAAATTGAAATCATTAAAATGATCAAAGTTACTGATCTGGCAGAAACTGGTGGAACCCCAAAAACTGTGACCTCTACATATCCTTTAAGTCTGGAACTGAATCAACTCCCCGAGGTTCACCATTCAGCCATAAAATACAAACTGGAGGGGTTGTCTAGGGTAAGCCTTTGTTGATAAAAAAAAGAAGTATTAGTTAACAATTTTCCTAAGTCAAAATATGTGAGCTTGATGCTTTTTATGTAATGTCAACATCTAAAAATAGCAGAAATTTATAGATTGACCCAGGCCTTCTGTGTCTTAACAGTAACATATTACAGGAAATATTCAATTGGTTTAATGAACCCTTTGTATAGACCATTCTGTGTAATTTTCTAACTCTGTACTGCTTGGTCTATTCTTGGAAGATGCATTTCATTGCTATATTAATAGACCAATAAATGAAATATCCTTCAATTAAGTGCATACACATAAAATATAAGTATTATCGAATCTCTGGCACAGTTCTGAGGTCTTTAGAAAGATTTTTATCTCACTTTGAACCTCCAATGATTTTTTTCTTTCTTTTTTTCTTACTTTAGTACTGAGAATCAAAATGTTAAAAATCCTACTGTAGTGGTCCAGATGAAGGCATTGGTGGTTCACGGGGAGAATTCTTGCCTTCCATGACAATATACTTCATGTACAGCCACTACTTCTCTGTCAATGGAGGATTGTGGGTTGCTATGATGCTGAAAATGTTCCACTGGAGTTTGCAGACAAAGATACACTAGGAAGAAAGTCCTGGTGTTCTACTTCCAAAAGTAAATGAATGAAAAACTTGTCACTCATAACAATCTACTCTGTAGCTGATCCTGAGGTTGGCCCAGTCCCAGGGAGTATTTGGTTCCATTGTGCATGAATGAGGGCCTCGGGGCAACTCAACAGCAGATAACAACAACATGATGTTCAGATTTTGTTATAAAACTATAAACATGAAACTCATTGATTGTATCACTTAGCAAACATTTATTTATCATCTGCTCTATATAGTACAACAGGGACCAATAGGGAATAGCAGAGTAGCTATTGTTCATTTCTCTAGAGAACAGTGAATTTTATTTAAATGGGTCTTTAGTTATCTTAATGAACCACAGCCAAGCTAGGGGTCTTCTGTTATCCCCTCCCTTTTTTAATCATTCAATGGTTTCTTTTATATAGGAATGATAAAAACAGGAAATGTCAAATTTAAGATAAATAAAATTTTAAATTATCAAATGCCATTTAAATAGAGTAAACATAGCTTCCTATACTTGAGTCTCAGAAAATGTATAGTAAAGTTAATAACTCTATTATAAGAGATGAAATATACAGCTCCATAGACAGCAAACTGCATTCCTCACTATAGAGCTATGCCTGTTACACAAGCTCACAGTTAACTGTTGTCATGCTGAAGAGAGAGAAGAAAAAAAAAAAGATTATAGCCTTTTTAACAAGCATATTCACATTACTACACCAAATCCATTGCTGTTATGTCTATTCCAATTTACACTTAACCTACAGGACAGAATTCTGGTGTGGCGCTGTAGGATAAGCACTGGACCGCAAGGTTGGTTTGAACCACAAGGTCAGTGGCTCAAACTCACCAGCCGCTCCTCTGAAACCCTATTCAGGGTCACTATGAGTTAAAACCAAATCAACTGCACTTAACAACAACAACATAGGACAGGTAGAACTGCCCCATAGGGTTTCCAAGTCTGTAATTTTTATGAAAACAGATTGCCACATCTTCTTCCTGTGGTGCTGCTGGTGAATTCATTTTGCTGACCTTTTGGCTATCAGTACAACACATAATAACAGCATCAACAGAGTTTCTTATTCATATCACTGTTGTTTTTATTGCTAAGTGTCGTCCGTCTGTTCTGACTCATAGCAACCAAAAGCACAACAGAATAAATACTACCTAGGTTCGAATCCACCAGCTGCAGGGAGATGGGGGAGGAGACGTGGAAGTCTGCTCCTGTAAAGGTTTTAGAGTACTGGTGTGGCACTCTGGGCTAATGTGCTAGTCTACAAAGTCGTTTGAACTGCAAGGTTGGTGGTTCAAGCTCACCAGCTGCTCCTTGGAAGTTGCTACAGAGTTGCTGTGGTTGAACCTGACTCAATGGTACTTAACAAACAACAACAGTTCTGTACCATCCTCAAGATTGTTTTTAAGTTTCTGCCCATTGTTGCTGTCACTGTATTAATATTGGGGGTCTTCTTCTTTTGCACTGACCCTCCACTTTTCCAAGCATGATATCCTTTCCATAAACTAATCCCTCCTGATAATATGTCCAAAGTGTAAAAGACAAAGTATCGACATCCTCGCTAATAAGGAACATTCTTATTGTCATTATTCCAAGACAGATTGGTGTATTTTTCTGGCACTCGATTGAACTTTCAATATTCTTTGCTAGCACCGTAATTCAAATGCATTGATTTGTCTAGAGTCACCCTTATACATTGTCCAACTTTTGTAAATATATGAAGTGACTGAAAATACTATGGCTTGTGTGAGACACATCTTTGACATCTTGCTCTTTAACACTCTAAAAAGATCTTTTGCAGCGGAATGGCCTATTGAAATACATCATTTGATTTCTTGACTACTACTTTCATGTTGTTGTTGTTAAGTGCCATCTAGCCAGTTTCAACTCATAGGGTTTCCAAGGAACAGCTGGTAGGTTTGAACTGCCAACCTTGTGGTTTACAGCTCAGTGTTGATCTACTTGTATATCCACCTAAAATGTAACTTCACATTGCTGTGGGGTTGACTTTAAAATCTATTTTATGTGCTCTAAACAATTTTATATTCTTACCAATGCTTTTCAGAGCTCCAGTTTTTATGCTTAACTGCCTTCTTCACATCACAACCTGGATGCTTTAAAAGCAATATAACCTTAACACATTCAAAACAGAATTAACTAAAATGTGTTATTTCCACAGTCTAACCCATTTCTGAACATGGTAACACTACCCACACAGTTGCTGAGGTCAGAAATACTCTACATCAATTCACCCATCTAAACAATTAGCAAGTCTGTTGTCTCTATGGGCACAATATAAATACCAAGTCCAATCCTATGTCTCCATGTCCAGCGATAGCCTGCTGGTCCCTCTTCTGGAATCTGCTGCCTCTGCAACCTTTTAATATGTCCTCCTAATATTTTTATTCCTCTCCCCTCTATACTTTTATATTAACCACACAAATGGAAAAGGTTAACAAAAAAGCAAGCTTAATTTCACCACGTTATTTTTTGAAGAAGGTTTAGATTACTTGAGCTTGTAGTGAAAATTTAAATTTTATATCTGCCTTTTTAAATTAATCATTAGAATTTCTTTATAAAAGAAATTTTATAAGTATAATAATTGTAATGTTTTCCCTTGAGTAAAACTATGGAAGTTTGACTTCCTATACACATAGACTAAAATGCGACCCCCTTATGATTTATTAGACTGTAAGCAGGCTGACCTTGTCAATGTCTAGAGTTTTACACTGTGCTAGTCTATAACTCATACACTATGAACAACAGAATAAAACGCTGTCTGGTCCTGCACAGATCCTCACAATTGCTGTTGTGTTTGAGCCCATTGTTTCAGTCATTGTGTTAATCCCTCTCACGGGGGATCTTCCGATTTTGGGCTGACCTTCTACTATACCAAGCATGATGTCCTTTTCCAGGAATTGGTTCCTCCTGACAACATGTCCAAAGTACATGCGACCAAGTCTCATCATCCTCACTTCCAAGGAACATTCTGGCTGTACTTCTTCCAAGACAGATGTGTTTGTTCTTCTAGCAGTTTACGGAACTTTTGCTATTCTTCCCCAACATCACAATTCAAATTTATTAATTTTTCTCCTTATAGACACTATGTTCCAGGTATATTTAGCAACCTTTTAGCTACTCAAAAGTGTTAGGTTCTTTTCTACTGCAGGACTTCTGTACATGCTATCTCAATATGAAAGCTCCAAACCAACTTCTTTTTTAAATGTGAATATAACTTTATTTTCACATGAAAAATTTGGCTGTATCCAATAATCAATACCCATGGAAGCAACATTCAAGAAATCAAGTGACATATTGCATTAGGCAAATCTGTTGCAAAAGACCTCTTTAAAGTGTTAAACACCAAAGAGATCAGTTTCAGGACTAAGGTGTGTGTGTGTGACCCACACTATGGTATTTACAATGGTCCCATTGGTGATGTTGTTAAGTGCCATTGAGTCGTGGTTCTGACCCACAGCAATCCTGTATAGGGCTTCCAACAAGCGGCTAGTGGATTTGAACCACCTACCTTGTGCTGTGCTTATCTTTCAGCACCATACCAGGACTTTGTAATTGCATCATGTGTTGAAGATGAATATTAAAAGCACCATGGTCTGCCAGAAGAATAAACAAATCTGTCTTGAAATGAATACAGCCAGAATGCTTCTTAGAAGCCAGGATGGCAAGTCTTCATTTCTCTTATTTCAGACATGTTATCAGAATGAATGGGAAAGAAAGATGAGGCTTTCTGCTTCTGTCAAGATTTATAGCATCAGAAACCTTATACAGCATCACTTTGAGTCACAACTGATTCCACAGCATGCCACCACCACTGCCACCGCCATGAAGAGGATTCAGTCCCTGGAGAAGGACATCATGTTTGGTAAAATGGAAGGTCAGTGACAAAGATGAAGATCTTCCACGAGATGGGTTGATACAGTGGCAACAGCAGTGGACTCAAAAGTAACAACAATTGTGAGACTTGCTTAGGAATAGGTAGTGTTTCATTCAGTTGTGAAAAGGGTCACTCTGAGTTAGAATGAGCTCAAGGACACCTAACAACAACAATGCCACTGCTATCTAAGAGGTACTTCTTCCAAGAAAGCTTATTACAGCATTGGAAATTGTTTTGGATTCTTATATTGAGATCCCCCTACATTGGCAGTCATACAAAGACTTGGTTAGAATTTTAATTTAAGCTTATATTTTTCTAAATATTTCCTATAAAAATCTATTTGAAACTATACCATACTTGTCATTAATTTTTTCCAAGTCATTTACATTTTTAAATCAAAATTATAGGACAGATAAAATATCAGAATTGTGGTTATTAATCATCTTGCCATTAATAATATTCTTTATTTTTTAGAACATTTCTTATTTATCCAGACCCTATACCAAATATTTATGTCATTCCCTTACCCATAACTTTATAGTCATCCACTGTAAGGTTGAATATATGCCATTTCAGCCATTTCTTAATTTTTCTAAATAAAATTGTTATCCTTTTTATCTCCAACTTCAAAATAGATTTACCATAAAAAAATATTACCAAAAGGCTGGGGAGGAAGACATTAACTGCAGTAACTTTGTTCTAATGTTGAGGGTCCCTAATTATATTCACAGAATATGCTATAATTCAGTGTTTCCTAAAAACTTATGTGCTTGCCATTGGTTATCTTCATTTGATTTTTTTGTGACATCTAAAAAAACTATTTTAAAACAATTATGTATTTAATATAATCTATTTGAAAAAATGTAACTGGTAGTTATCCAATATAAATGGCAAAAGGTTGAAACTTTCTGTCCCTGTAAAGATTTACATACAACCTTGGAAACTCTATACAATATTGCTATGTGTCAGAATCAACTCATCAGCACACAACCACCACCATGACCACCTCCTCCTTACAATATAACTGAAGTTTTGTAGCGATTCTTGCTAAAATAAATTGACTCAAATACACTTTTGTAATACTGCAGATTGTATGTAAAGATGACCAAAAATGGAGGTATACAGGCAATACAACTTATTGCATATGAAAATTACAATAGCCTTGTGTGGCACAAAAGGCAGAAATTATTATCTTTATTTTACACATGGGGAGTGACAAAAGGTAAGTAACCAAAGTGTACATTATTGTATCCATGGGACCTATTAGAGAGGCAATAGTGCTCAGTGACTATTTTTGAATTAATGAACAGATGCAATATTTTTCAAAAGTACAAAACTTAAACTATATTCAGATCTTTAACACAAAAAAATACACCACTAAGATAAAAGAAAGTTTGATAGAACAACTTCCCAGTGGATTTTCTCTCAACTACAACCATAGCCCATTGGGAACAATCTATTCTGCCATGGCCATCAACTCTGCAGGTGGCCAGATGCAGTTTTAAGTATTAAAATCACCACATTATGACTCTGCCACATCTAGCGATCAGTAGTTTTGTATAATTTCCAAAAGTATTTCCATCCCGCAGCCTTTGTTACATTTTCCATAATGATCTCAACTCTCATTGATCATTTCTTGTTGAATGGAATCCTCTCATAATTTGGCTCATTGCTAATGTTATTTATATGACTTATGGGTCCTGCAAAAGTAGGATCTCTAGTATTTTTGTTCGCTCTAATCCCCAACAAACAGAATTTTGTCCCTCAGACAGTAGCTTCAAATTATTTTGGAAAAGAATGGTTGGTATTAGAAGGAATATAATGGAACTTTTTTTGTGCTCTCTATCAAAATAGAGAGCAATAGGTTCACAGAACAAGAAAAGTATGATATCAGAAATCATACTTTGTTTTCAGAAACACAGTTTTTCTGGCAAAAGTCTTATCTAAGACACTGGAACATTGGTCAATAAATAGTTCCTACCAAAAAAGCAGCATTTACACTACACTGGAATAAAAAAAAAAAAAAAGATAAAAATTCAGTGTATTTACCATACAAGTAGACTATGTTTAATATTAATTAACAGACTACCATGAAATGAATTGTATACTAAAGATGGTTGAAGTTAAAGCAAAATCCAAAGAGAGAATATTAGGGCTAAGTTGTATGTCCTTAGCTTTTGTTTCCATGTGGAACAGTATGGCCTCTTAAAGGCAAAAATAGAAATGGAATGAGCTTGTAACCATAGAAACTGCATGTGGCAGTGAAGAGAAAATGCACTTAAGATGTAAAAACACCCAGTGAATACTGTGCATAGCAAAAATATATTTGTGGTTGTCAAACTGAAATACAGGTATGAATATTGTTCACAATAGTGTTTGACAGCAATCCTAATTCTTAAAAAGGTACCTACTAAAGACATACATTTTAGTAGATAGCTCCAAAGATTAAAGGAGAAAAAAAAAAAAAATCTCAATTTAAAATTGTAGCCTTTGGATATGCTAGTAGGAATCTAATAGAAAGAATATCTAAATTAAACTACTTAAATTATTTTTAAAGGTATAGTTTTCAATCAGTAATCAAACCACATTTATTGATTATATAACCCAAACAAGAAAACGAGAACTACCCTGGGGGCAATTCTGACTCAAAGCTACACTGTACTGAGTTCCTGAGGCTGTGAATGACTATTAGAACAGAAAGCCTCATTTCCCCCTCACCTTCCACAGAGCAGCTAGTGGGTTTGAACTGCTGATGTAACCTTGTGGTGAATAGTCCAATGCTTACCCTATAATGCCTCCACAGTCCCAGTAACAACCTACTGCTGTACTTTGTTTTCTTGGTGTGGTACTGTAAGATAAACACTGGACTGCTAACTACAAGGCTTGAGGTTCAAACACACAAGCCACTCCATGGAAATCCTATTTATGGTTGCTATGAATCAGAACCCACTCAATGGCACTTAACAACTACAATAACAATCTTAAATCAAGTGTTCAGGCACACATCTGTGAGTGTACTCACACTCATACTTTCAAAAACATCTCTGTTTTGTAATAAGATTCTGGCCAAAGTTCCTCTCTTCTCCAAGGTACTACACAAAACTATTTTTAAGGGATCCAAAGTTCTTTCCCAGATGACCTAATGTGAATAAGCGACTAGGAGAATGTTAGCTCTCACTCTGTTAACAGAGATTTGAACATTATGAGTAATGAACCTGAACAATATGAACAGGACAAGCAATAAATTAGGGGAGCACAGAAAAGATGTTGTTGTTAAGTGCCGTCGAGTCGGAATTTACACCCTTGGAAACCCTGTACAGGGTCGCTATGGGTTGGAACCGACTCGACAGCACTTAACAACAACAACAACAGAAAAGATAAAGGGTAGTAAATTTCATCTTTAAGAGTTAAAAATGCATCCAAGTGAGAATTATATACATATACAACACTTTCTTGTTGAATTTATTTAAATAGCATTTAAATAAAAGTAAGAACAGTCATTTCTTGTTTACTATGTCTCTCACACATCAGTAAAAGTCATAATAATAGGAATCATGCCCACTCAGCATTATATTTTCAGTGTCTAGCTCTGCTCCTGGCATGAAGTAAGCACCTCAAAAATTTGTTAAATGGCTCAAAGATACATATCTAAGGAAAATATAACAAAGTGGTTAGGATCAGGTTAAGAGAGTTTGTAAACCGAGATTGAAAAAAAAAAAAAAAAGCAGAGATAAAATGAAAGGTATCAGTTGGCACTAAAGTTTTCCAGTCAAGGAAACTTTAAAGCGTTGAAGAGCAAGGATGTCAGCTTGAGGACTAAGGTGCGCCTGACGCAAACCATGGTATTTTCAATAACATCATATGGATGCGAAAGCTGGACAGTGAATAAGGAAGATCATAGAAGAATTGATGTCTTTGATTTGTGGTGTTGGAGGAGAATACTAAAAATGTCATGGGCTACCAAAAGAACCAATAGATCTGTTTTGGAAGAGGTGCAGCCAGAGTGCTCCTTGGAGGCCAAGATGGCTAAACTTCGTCTCTCATACTTTGGACATATTTTCACGAGGGAAGAGTCGCTGGAGAAGGATATCATGCTGGATAAAATGGAGGGTCAGAGATAGAGAGGAAGACCCCAACCAGATGGATCAGCGAAGTGGCATCATTGATGGCGTCAAGTGTGGCAGTAGTAGTGAGGTTGGCCCAGGATCGGACATTGTTTCATTCTCCTGTGCATGGGGTCACTATGAGTCGGTTCTGACTTGATGGCACCTGATAACAACAACAACAAATGCCAGCTTTTCTACCTCCATATTCATTTTTATAAAAAATCAAGAGGATTTTGAAGAACCTTGCAAGAACATGCTAAAAAACATGCACAAATGTCTAAAAACACTTTTGTACATATAAAATTTTCTGTAAATGTATGTATGAGAGGCCTACCAACTTATCAAGGGAATTGTATTGACAAAGGAGCCATGATTCCCTTAGTGCTCTTCAGACTACTCCAACTCCTAATACTGCATCTGCAGGAAGCAAACTGAAAGCTCTATAGCCCCCAGAAATGCATTCTTCCCAATGCACTTATAATATAAAACAAGCTAGACAAAGAAGACCCACACCTACTCATGCAATGCAGATCCTGGAATCAATGCTGTTATTGCACTTTGGGGTCACATGGGTCAGATAGTAATTTCTATTCATTGTAAATTTGTTTTCAGTAGGATTTGTTAATTACTATAGGCCAGTATGGATCAGTATCTATTTTATTCTTTCCTCTATTCAGTGGCAATTTTCTGACAGTGAGTAGTGCTGTAGGGAAGCACTGGACTCCAAGGTTGGTTTGAACCAAAAGGTCGGTGGCTTAAACTCTTCAGTCTCTCCTCAGAAACCTTATACAGGGTCGCTATGAGTTGGAACTGACTTGACAGTTCTTAACAATAACAACTCTGTCACTGTACTCCTGGTGTGGCACTATAGAATCAACACCAGACTGTTAACCATGAGATTTCCACCAGCTACTCAGAAACCTTATACAGGGTCATGGAGTCAGAATGGACTTGACAGCACTTAACAACAAAAACAATGCTGTGTCGTTATATGTTAGGTGTATGTAGGTTCTGGAGTCCTGGATGTGGTGCCATAGGATAAGCACTTGACCTCAAAGTCGATTTGAACCTCAAGATCATCAGTTCAAACTCACCAGGTACTCCTCAGAATCCTTATACAGGGTCGTTAGGGGTCCAAACTGACTCCAAGGCACTTAAAAACAAACAAAACAATGCAGATTCTGGTTGGGTGAGTAGATAACTGATGTCATACTTTTTAGTAGGTCAAACAATGAAGATGCATATACAATTTTTTTAATGGCAACTCATTCCTAGACTTTGAGCTAGATACAGCAATAATGGGTTTTGGGATTATCCATGAAGAAGGATGAATGTGTTCTGTGTAGGAAAAGAAGACTCTATATCCATTGAGAGGATCATAGTAGAGATGACAGGCTGTCCAAAGTATCTGTTTAGCTTGAGGCAGGCAGGCCTGTGGAAATAGGCGCTACCCACCACCACCCACCCCCGCCTCAACTCCCCCAGGCTCATAGCTTATTCATGGATCAAGGTTCACATTCCAGGAAATAAGCAACAGACTACCTCAGCCTCATGTGATTACCCGGGCTTTTCTCTTGTCCCTGACCCACCTCCAGGAGGGAGCAGAGCCCTGAGCTAAAGCTCACCTGCTTCTGCTTCTGTAATTGCTTGCTTGTAGCTCATACATCCAAAGATATTTCTCACCATATGTTTGAACCAACCAATCCCCAGTAGCCCCGTGAAGCTGTTGGCCCCTGCTAACCAATCCCAAATGAACTCATGTATGTACCCTCTATTCCCTATAAAATATCCTCACACGATGAAGACGGGGCTCAGGCTCTGGATATGAATCCCTTCCTTTGTTACAACAGTGGATTCATATCCAGAGCCTGAGCCCCATCTTCCCTATGTGAGGATATTTTATAGTGAATTGTTGTTGCTGTTAAGTGTTGTTGAGTCGATTATAACCCATAGCGACCCTGTATAGGGTTTCCAAGGAGCAGCTTGAACCACCAATCTCGCAGTTGAAACAACTTTGCAGTCTGACGCATTAGCCCACAGCACCACACCAGGACTGTGAGTAGTTATATATAATTTTATCTTATACGTATTTCCAAAAACCACCACCACAATCAAGACACTTAGCTGAAATATCATCCCAAAGTTCCGTCATACTACCTACCTCCTTATAGCCATACTTTCTATAAAGCTTCTTGTAAAGGTATAAGTTCATGTGAGTTTTGAAAAATAATTAGGAATTTAAAAATAAACAAGTTGAATCAAGGCATTCCTGGAAGCAAGAGGAACATTTGTAAAGGCAAAGAAACAAGGGACTTTGAGGAGACAATGTATTCTATTCTGTCAAAGAATCAACTATAAAAGGGAAAATGGTGGGATCTGAGGCTAGACCAGAAACTGGGGTCCAAGTAATGCATTCTGTGTTAAGTAGTTTGGACATTTCGAATACAAAATTGGTATGAGTTGTTCTTTTAAAGTTGTTTTATTTTTGTTTGTTTGGGTTTTGTTTAGTAATAAGGAAGAGACATGATCGCTTGAAGATCATTAGAACATTAATTACAAAAGTTTAATAACAGATTTGAGGAAAAGTCAACCATGGAAATTACTAATCCTATTAATTGAGCTAGAGCCAGTTTCTAAAAATTTACATCCAAGTCTTACTTTCAATTGAAAAACATTTTATCTTCAGATTGTGACTTCTAGGAAAGTTATTAAAACAAAATCTAAATATAATGAATCAGTGAATTAACAAGCCAGGTGGTGTGGAGGAGTGATTTAGACATGTCTCAGCTACTAAACACGAATTAATCTATTTATATTATATCATTATCATTATTAAATAGAAAAAAGGAACATGATGCTAACAGTGCATTATACAGATATATATATTTTTTAAATGTAATTAAGCATTCTAAAAAGTTGAAGAGCTGAAAAAGATACAGGCTAGTCTCAACCAAGATATTTTTTAAACTTCTATCAGAAAAGGAAATAAAAGCAAAAAGTTCAAATAGAAATTAAGGTTTGGTGGAAAACATAGCAAAAGACTGCCATTGACAACTTTTAAAGGACACAATTGGTTTTCACTAGAATAACGAAATATTTCAAATTATTTTATAAGATTTTATCTGTTAACAAAAAATAAATTCTATTAAATAGCTTGATATCCTAGAAAATGTGTTAAATGAAACAGTTTTTTAGTTTCCATCTATTCAAAGACTGATTCTTAAGATAATTTTCCATTACTTTAAGGAATTATTTTATGGAAATATTTAACAAAGAAGTTCTCTCATTAATACAAAATCATTTTTTCTTTAGCACATTCTTATAAATTTTAAGCAACAGATATCAAGATTTCAATAAATTTTATAACTATGTAGCTGAACATTTGAGGATATTGTTCTTAAAAATGAATCAATAATCAATTTTCTGATAATAATCATGATTGTTTCATTTACTGAATGTCACCAACCCATATAGGCACGGTTTATTTATTTTATTGTTACATAAAAAAACAAAATCTAAGGATTTTTATCAACTGTGGTCAAAAGTTTGTAAAGCTAAAATTTGTATTTCTTGTAGTCAGAAAGGAAAGAATATGGAATGGAGAACAATGATTTTTGTTTATTGTTATCGGTGAGAGTTTATGGGAACCAGTACTCTTCTCCATATTGTATGAGGAAGCATAGTTTAAATTGGCAAGAGCCTATGGCTAGAAATTGACTTTAGTGCAGGTACAGCTGTGCAAAACACCACTTCAGTTTGAATGACCTTGGGCAAATTAATTGGCCTGTTTGCCCTCATTCATTAATTTAATGAAATGCAAATAAAACTAGTAACCAAGCCACAAGGTTGTTATGAGAATCATAAGTAAGTTCATATTTTAAAGCACTTGGAACAGCATCAGGAATGTAGTCAGCATTTTATAAATGTTAACTGTTACAATTTATGGATGAAAATAAGCTTTTTTTTTTTTTTGCTTCATACTATAGTTTTCATTTCCCTTCACTTCTACGCACACATGCACACACATATAAATCCACATATATGGAGATAAACAGTTTTCAAAATTACTGCTTTCCCTCCCTTCCCCAACAGGACACCACTAATTTATATCTTCTTTCAAAAATAAACAAAAGGATTTATCAAGTATCCACTGTTTATGTAAAACAGAAGCTAGGTGCCACAGTGCATTCTATAATAAACAGAAAATGATCATAGCTTTCAAGACACTTAATCTATCTGAGGATATGATAGTAGTAGAATACCAATCCCTTTAATAAAAGGATGAACGTTATAAATGATATAATTACAAAATGCTGTCAATGTTTACTATTCAGAGAAATAAGAACTAAAAGCCTATCTAGTTAGAGGCTTACAGAGGAGTGTTAGGGAGATAGTGGTAGTTAAGATTATATGCGAGAGAAGAGTAGGCTCTCAGGGTCTGGAAATGTAATGACACCATCTTTCCACATTTTCAGTCAAATGTCAAAATCCTTCTTTTCATATGTAACACAATGTCTTATGGATTTATTTTTTCTTTTTGCATTTCTCAATAGGAGCTTGGCTAGAGTTGCTAACATAGTTCAAGTTATCTCCCTCAAACTTTCTCTTTAAAAAAACACCTTCAAATTAAGTGAATGAGATGATTGAAGAATCTTCTCATTTCTTCCTATCAGAAGCCCAGTCCAGATGTGGCCCTAACAGGCAGACAGCCCTGATCTTTCTTGGGCAGAGACAACAAACTCTGATATCCCATGAAATATTTTCCTACAGATTTTGAAAAATTCGAGACTTAATTGCTGGATGCAAGTCAAAAAGATTTGCAACACTATATTAGACTTGTAAATTTGTGCTGAAAATATGTCTATAATCCATACTATTAAAATTACACATTGCATATGCATGGATTAAAATTTTCATTTAACAAATAAAGATGAAACATAAGTGTTTACTCAAAATTCTTCAGTTTGACTTGAATGCTATAAACTTTTCAATATAAAAGATGCTAACCAGCAGATAGGGTCATTTTGTAGGTCAAACATACATTATTCAAGAGGGAAGCACTAGCAGACCGTGGTGACCTCCAGAAAGTTAGAAGGTGCAGCCTTGCATATGGCATTCAAAACATAGGAGCAATGAATAAGTAACCCTGATGCTCAATTCTAGAGAGATATATTTTCTTTAACCTTTGTTGCTCTGTTCAATAATAAGGGTTCTATTCTCAGGCAATCTTATTTCCCACAGCTTCTATTGCACATAATTTCTTCAGATAAAAAGATATAAAAGACTGTTATATAACAGAATGGCAATTTTAAAACCGAATCTCAGCAGGAATTTGGGCAATGCAAGAGTATAGTGAGAAAAGCACAATATTTTGAGGACAGAACCAGGCTCCATTCCAGCATTGTCATATAATGGTAGTGTGAACTTCTCAGGTCTTAACATTGCTAAACTTCTTCAGCGACATGACTAGTAATGCCTCCACTGATTTGTTGGGAAAGTTAAATACTACAGGATATTTGGATTGTCTAGTATACCACTTCCCATAGCCTAGAAACTAGGTTACATACATTCCTGTCCTTTCTGTGGAAATTCTGACTCATGGCAACCGCATGTTTGTAAGACTAGAATGTCTCCATTTCTTTGTCATTGACTGAGGTCTTTTGGAAGCAGATTGCCACATCTTTCTTCAGCGCTGTCTCTGGGTGGACTCAAACCACTAACTTTTCTGTTAGTTTTCAAGTTCTTAACCAGTTTTGCTACTTAGGTATGCCTAGGAAAATAAAGACATGGCAATTGAAAGTATGAAAGTGATCTTTGAAAATACAATCAATAATCTCCTAACTACCAAACTATCCTACCTCATAAATTAGAATTTTAATTCCATTCTAAGTATTTAGTCTTTTTACCCTTGCCATCCAGTATGAAAGCTACTAAGGACATGTAACTTTTGCCCTCTAGAAACTTCATGGCAATCTAAATTAACTTATGTTTTAAATGTAAAACCAAATTTCAAAATACTATTATGAAAAGAAAATGTAAAGCACTACACTCATGATTTTTATACTGATTACAATTCAAAATCATAAAACTATGGAGACAGTTGTAATCAATTTGACAGCAGTGGGTTTGGTGTTTGATTGCTTTTTATGTTGTTGTATTCTTGGTTAGGGTTCAAAGAAACATTAAAATTAACTTTTTTTTTTTTCTACTTTCTAAAAAACTTTAAGAGTACAAATGTGATTCTCTTTCTGGTTCTATTAGACAGAAATATTCTAACCTAACACTCAATCATCTTTCTAATATTCAAAGTAGATTGTATCTTTGCTATGCCATAGTTCACAAGAATAGGTCCTCAATTACCTTGAAGCAGGACCTCCATATTGTGAAATTCTAGAAAACAATGTGAATGGTGCTATCTTCAGTTTTACAATTTGAGCTGCAATTATTTACCGAAGTTTAAGGATGTTTCTGTTGTGGCACTGTAAGATAAGCACTGGACCACAAGGTAGGTTTGAACTGTAAGGTAGGTGGTTCAAACTCACCAGCTGCCTCCTCAGAAACCTTATACAGGACCAATGTAAGTTGAATTCAACTTGATGGCACTGAAAAACAGCAAGTATCCTCTCAATCTATTTTATCATTTTTATCCCAAATCATAGCATGCCCCACCATTGAACTCTGACCATTTTAGCCACACTTGATCATATAAGATATAAGTTTGTTATTTTTGTGACTTCAAAATGCTCTTATACTTAACTAATTTTAACCTACTAATTTTCATGGCCCAGCTAAGACTTCAACTCTCTAAAAAGGCTTTTCCGTTTTAATCCCCTCCCAGAAAGAATTGATTACTTTCTCCTTTATTCTTCTCCAATAATTTGCATATGCCTGTAGATGGTGTGTATAATTTTTGAGGACTGATGGATGTAGATGTCTCTCATATTTGTATATTAAGTGTTTGAGAGCAGAGACATTGATTTATTTGTTAAGACCACTTTTTTTTTTTTTTTAGCCACATTCTACTCTTCAGAAATTGAATTTCTTTCTTTTAGCTGAAATCTAGAGACTTGGCTGGCAGAAGGAAGGACATATATCTTGCAGATCATTGGAAAATTATAAATTTAAGGAAATTAAAACATAGTTTCCATCTAAAACTAGAGAGGATAGTTCCTAATTTCTAAAAGATTAGACTCTCATTAGTAGTAAACAAGACATGCACTAGAAACACTACTTCTTTTTTTTTTTTTCATCTTGACAAAGCTTTAATTTGTGGTCCAAAATTTTAGGATTTAGTAAATTGTGAACAATTTGCTTAATAATTTTTATTATAGCTAATGTTTTCTCATGGAGTACGGTGGATCCATACAGTAAACACTGGGCTACAAACCACAAGGTCTGCAGTTTGAGCCCACCAGCCACTCTGAGGGAGGAAGATGAGGCTTTCTGTTCCCCAAAGACTTAAAGCTTTGGAATACACTAAACGGGATCGCTATGAGTCAGAAATGGCTTGATGGCACTTAACAGCAACAACAACATTTTCTCCATTTCCTGTTAGAATCAGAGATTCTTCGCAAAACTAAGTCCTCAGCTTACCTCTCTATGTGTTTGAGTTTTGAGTGCCTTTATCTCAACCATGAGTTGAGTTGCCATCTGTGAACAAGTGATATTGAATCACTTTTCTACTCTTGAATGTCTCCACTTTTTCC
>NW_006408519.1:12343207-12345178 GCF_000296735.1 Chrysochloris asiatica | reverse complement strand
TGTATCTGATGACGTAAAAAATGCTTCTCTCAGTCTCTCTGTATCGTGGGTACCCCGGATTTCCTGATATCCGTGCCGATATCCCTCTCTATTTGTTCGGCTTTGCCATTTTATGCTTCCTTTTCTCTGGAAATGCAGCCTTCTAAATGGGGTTGCTCTAACCCTGCACTCCAAGATCCGCAGGGGGCCGAGGCACTCACTGGCGTGGGCGCAGGGTGTGGGAGCCGCATGCAGGTAGGCAAAAGCTCAAAATGTCTGTAATTCCTCAGCAATTTGATCTTTTAAAAAAACGAGTTCAGAATGTTGAAATATAAGATCTTATGTTTGCTCAAAGGCTGTCTGTCTGCTAGACAGAGGTTTCCTATGTGCGATTCCGCCCCTTTTCACCGGAGCCCTACCTGAGCTGTCTGGTCCAGGAAGCGCCAGAAGTCCCTCTCTAGAAACACTACTTTTTCAAATGAAAAATTTGTATAACCTTAATGGGAATACTATTTTGAAATCACTGGTGTCTAAAATACCCTAAATTAGTTATTATGCTGTTGAGTCCCTTACTCCCAAGGACAATAAGAACTTGTCAGAACTGCTCAACCTTGTTTCTGACAGGCTGAAATAAATACAAAGAAAGGAGGCATTAGTGAGCAAAAGAGGAACCCAAACTGTCTTGAAATGGTTTCAATTGATTCAAAGTTCACAATGAAGTAGTTAATCTACCATATTTAATTTTTAGCTTCAAACTATAAAGATGGAGACAAAATTATCTTTAACAGAGTGGCTAGTATAAATGAGAATAGCTCCATCAGGATATACAGTAGTTAATTAAGGATAGATTGTATTTTCTCACAGTTTCCAATGACTCTTAGATTCATAGCTTTCTGCTTTTGAGCCAATTTTTAAATGGGTTTTTAGCCAGAAGAAAAAGTACTGAAAGAGTAAATCAAATTGCAACCATTGTACTAAATACATGTAGCTTAGAATTCTATTGCTGCTATTGTTGCTGCTGCCACGTGCCATCAAGTTGGTTCCGATTCATAGTGAGCCTGCATTTGATTTCCAAGTCTGTAAATCTCTATGGGAGCAGAAAGCCTTATTTTTCTTCCTCAAAGTGGTTGGTGCATTCAAACTGCTGTCCTTATTGGTAGCAGCCCAATGCACTACGTTATTAGGGCTCCAACTTGGAACTCTAAATGGGGTTAAATACAGTGATTTCATTTTCTACCATGTGAAAATACATAATTAGTATTGAACATAAAAAAGATTTGACTAATATTTTCAGTCATTAAAATAAATAACTCACATTTTTAAACATACCAGGCCTTGCAATAAGAATTTTTGTGTAATTTATTTCACATGAATTATCCTCATAATTCCAGAACACATACAGGAATCAATTAGGGCTCTTGAACGCAGTCAAAACGATCTAACGCTGTCTGATTAAGTTAGAAAATTAACAAAAGACTTTTGGGTCCTCTCAAATTTAACAGAAACAAGAAGCTTTGGTGACTACCAAGATTGGAAACAGAAAGAAACCAAAGATACTTTATGATATGAGAAATCAAAAGGATAGAAATATTAATATTTCAGAATTAGCTGCTAAGGATACCACTCTGCCAGTACAGCTGCTGCAGTCAGTGAGCCCTAGGAACTCCCTTCATCTATGCATCACTCACTAATGTGCTAAAGTCTCAGAATTGAGAGGATGGCCAAGCAAAGGCGATACAAACTTACCATGGCATGACTGGCAAGGTAGACAAAGGCTCTGCATCCTCCTTGTGTGAGGTACACATAATAAATAATTTCCACCAAGACTACAGACTATTGAGGGGCAATTTCCCCCCAAAGCAAGGAGCTATATAGTACAATGGATATGGATTCAAAGAATACAAAAATTACAAACATTCACCAGAATTGACCTCCTCTGGTTGTCTAGTATCTACACTTATTGTTGTTGTTGTTGTTAAGTGCTGTCGAGTC
>NW_006408519.1:12341111-12342267 GCF_000296735.1 Chrysochloris asiatica | reverse complement strand
AAAAAAAAAAATGTCTCCAGGAATCGACAAAATCCAAATTGAAATCTATCAACAAACTGATACAGTACTAGAAGTGCTCACTTACCTATGCCAAGAAATTTGGAATATAGCTACTGGCTAATTGAATGGAAGCGATCACTATTTGTGCTCACTCCAAAGAGAGGAGACCCAATGAAATGTGATAATTAACAAACAATATTGTTAATACCACAGCATGTGAAATTTTGTTGAAGATAATTTAAAACAACTTCAACAGTATATTGAAATAGAACTGTCAGAAATTCAAGCAAGATTCAGATGTGGATATGGAATGAGGCTATCTTTTCTGACTTTAGACAGATCTTGGCTAAAAGCCCAGAATACCAGAAAGATTTATACTTATGCTTTATTCACTAATTGAAGACTTTTGACTTTGTGGATCATGACAAGCTATGGACAATGTTGCAATGAATAGGTATTCCAGAACACTTAATTGTGTTCATGAAAAACCTATATATAGACCAAGAGGCAGTTTTTAGAACAGAACAAGGGGATACTGAATGGTTTAAAATCAGGAAAGGTGTGCACTTTTGTGCACCTAGGTTGTATCCTTTCACCATACTTATTCAATCTGTATACTGAGCAAATAATCTGAGAAGCTGGATTATATGAAAAAGAATGTAGTATCATGATTGAAGGAAAACTTTCTAACAACCTGCAATAAGAAGACAATACAACCTTGCTTACCAGAGCTGAATAAGACTTAAAATGCTTGCTGAGAAAGATCAAAGACCATAACCTTCACTAAAGATTGCCCCTCAGTGTAAAGAAAGCAAAAATCCTCACAACTAGATCAATAAATAACATCATGATATATCGAGAAAAGATTGAAGTTGTCAAAGATTTCATTTTGTTTGGATCCACAATCAACATTCATGAAAACAGCAGCCAAGACATCAAATGACATATTGCATTAAGCATATCTTCTTCACAAGACCTCTTTAAAGTGTTCAAGAGCAAAGATGTCAGTTTGAGTAAGAAGGTGTGCTTGACCCAAGCCATGGTATTTTCAATAGCCTCATATGCTTGTGAAAGTTGGACAATGAATAAGGAAGACCTTAGAAGAACTGATGCATTTGAGTTATGGTGTTGGAAAAGAATATAGAAAGTACCATGG
>NW_006408519.1:12334012-12340837 GCF_000296735.1 Chrysochloris asiatica | reverse complement strand
GATCAAGCATGAACACAATTGTGAGGATGGGGCATGACCAGGCAATGTTCAGGACCAGGCAAAAAATGAAACACAATTGTGAGGATGGGGCATGACCAGGCAATGTTTCATTCTGTTGTGACTTGATGGCACCTAACAACAAAACAGCATTACAACATTAATCAGAATCAACTCAAAGGCATGTAGCAACAACAATCTCATTAGGGTGCCTTTAAAAAAAAAAAGAAGTACAATCAAAACTATAGCTTCTGAGGAGATTTTCTGCATCACTTTAAATTCAAGCCCGAGAGATCAGTTCAGAAGGTCATAGAAATTTTTGGGAGGATTCCAAAAGGCTAATTTTGATAGAATTCTCAAAGGATGGAAGACAATCACAGGGGCTTACTATACAAAGTATCAAGAAAATTGAAAAGGGCATTGATGTGATAAAAGCCAGGAAAGTTGCACTGAGGATTTGTTGTTTTTATCCATCATGGCCATGTACCTGCTTATTCTTCAGGGTGGCAAGGAATCTTCCAAGAGAATTCCATTAGGAAACCTTATCCTAACCCTACAGCCCAAATAGTGTCCCTTCAGACTTCTTTTGGTTCCCAAAATTGAAAGAACATTTCAAAGGAACACTATGTAAGTCCCCAGAAGTTACTAAAAGGGTCATTTTGGTATGATGTAGATCAAAGAGTGAAGAATTCTTCAGGGAAGGGTTAGATATGGACACAGAGCCTTTAGGCATGTATAGACCTAGATAGAGGACATGTTGAGAGAGAATAGCTTCACATTTTGACATTTTTGCTTATTAAAGGTTTCTGATTTTGCAACAACACTATTTGACTTACTCTCATATTTCACGCTTATACAAAGTGCTCCCATTTGATAATGTACAATTATGCCCCATTAAACTGTAGGAAGAGGCGGTGGAACAATTCATCTCATCATCCAAAACAAGACCAGACTGTGGAAAGGATCATCAATTGCTCATATGCAAGTTCAGGTCGAAGCTGAGTAAAACTAAAATAAGTCCACAGGAGTCAAAATAGGGCCACAAAAATTCTTCCCACCTGAATTTAGAGATCAAGCCTCTGCAATACATAAAACTATAGGTAGAAACTGGAACCACAGCCAGATCTCCAGAGATGAGAAATCTCCACTTGAAAGGACGAGCAGACCAGCCTGGAGCAGCTAGAAGAATAAAAGATACCTCTTGAAAGAAAGACCTGCAGGAAAAATGGAGGCAGATGGACTGTTACTACAAGAACAAACAAATCGCTTCCCTAAGAAACATCAAGGCAAGTGGCCAGGTCCTCTCAACGCAAACCCCCCTCCAAGACTAAGACTCAATGGAAATACACGCTCTGATTGGTGACCACATACATCACCGATGGGGGGAAATGGGGTAAAAGAAGCAATGAAGCAGCAAGCTAAGCCCTACAATGTTCAGTGGACTTCTGTGGACCCAGTTGGGGACCTGGAGGGCAAGCAGTGTGAGGAGACCTGGGGACTCTAGGGTCCAGAGTCAGTGACATGGCCACGGAGGACTTGAGAGGAGAGTGGAGCTACCGGCTGACGGGAAGAGAGGGCATGTGCACAGGAGTGCCCACACTTGCAAATGAAACCCACGTGACCTGGACCAGATGACTGGATGAACTTGACCTATACCTATGGAGCAGCAACTAAAAAGAAGGAACAAATCCTTACAGAAAGAATCATTCCCACCCCCTCCACACACAGAGTGTACAGAGATGGGCAACTTGGACATCGGATACTCAAATGGGGAGGGGACTACAAAGACAAGAAGTGACTGGCTTACAAGCTTTCAAGGGGGAACCTAGTGCTAGGGAGCATGGAGGAAGGCAGCATCTCCAGTGGGTACTACTTAATCTGTCTGGGCAGAGCGGATGAAAGGAAATACAGATGGGTAATTCATGATACTGTAGTGAAGAATGCTTATCAGGATGGATTATGAGGGTTGGAAATGCAAAGGTAGATGTTTTGGAACAAGGAAGGGAGTGATTAATCCTACATGCTAGGAGCGGAGCTATCTGGGACCATCAACGGAGAAGAGCCAAGAGCGGGACCCTACCCAGAGAAACAGAGGTGCCTGAGATGGAGACAGAGACGATGATGTGGAGCAATGAAGCGGCTGGGGACTCTGGATCCAGAGAGGGAAAGGGACTGTGGATTGAAATCTGGGGGGGAGGGAAGTGTAGGGGGTGGGTTTCTAGGATATACACTTTGGCTGGTAGATGATGCATGGAGGGGATTGGAACCATGGCAATGAGATGATATACGATGGAATGTAAAACTAAAGTTCTCTCATGTAAACTACCATATAATTCACAATAAAACATTAAAAAAAAAAAAGAAGAGATGTAATATATCAGACACTAATGACAGAAGATCAGAAGAGTTGTGGGATGACATCAAAAACATCATACAAGAAGAAAGCAAAAGGTTATTAAGAAAATAAAGAAAGAAAAGATCAAAATGCGTTTCAGAAGAGACTCTGAAACTTTCTCTATAGCACAGAGCTGGCAAAGCAAATGGGAGAAATGATGACATTAAAGAACTGAGTCAAAAATTTCAAAGGGCAGCTTGAAAAGACAAAGTCAAGTATTTTAATGAAATGTACAGAGACCTGGAGTTAGAAGACCAAAAGGGAAGAATACACTAAGTATTTTCAAGCTGAAAGAACTGAGAAATAATTCAAGCCTTAACTTACAATATATTGAATGATTCTATGGGCAAAATACTGAATGATGCAGAAAGCAACAAAAGAAGATGGAAGGAATACACAGAGACATTGTATTAAACAGCAATGGTTGATGTCCAGTCATTTCAAGAGAAAGCATATGAACAAGAGTCAATAATACTGAAGGGAGAGCTCAAGCTGCACTGTAGACATTGACAAAATAAATGTCTCCAGGAATTGATGGAATACAAATTGAAATCTTTAAACAAAATGATGCAGCACAGGAGATGCTTACTCATCTATGCCAAGAAATATGGAAGACAGCTACCTGGCCAACTGATTGGAAGAGATGCATATTTGTGTCAATTCCAAAAAGAGATAACCCCAAAAAATGTATAAATCATCAGACAATATCATTAATATCACATGCAAGTAAATTTTTGCTAAAGATAGGTCAAAAACAGCTGCTTCAGTACATTAATAGGTAACTACCAGAGAGACAACACGATTCAAATGAGGATGTCGAACGAGGGATATCATTGCTGATGTCAGATGGATCTTGGCTGCAAGCAGAAAATACCAGAAAGATGTTTACCTGTGCTTTATGTATAAAAGGCTTTCAAATATGTGGATCATGACAAGCTATGGACAATATTGAGATGAAGTATATCGGGAACATTTCATTGTGATCATGAGTAACCTGTACGTAAACCAAGAGGCAGTCATTAGAACAGAACAAGGCAACATTAACTGGCTTAAAATTAGGAAAGGTGTGAGCCAGGGTTGTCTTCTTTCACCATAATTATTCAATCTGTAGATTTGATGCATTTGAGTTATGTTGTAGGAGAAGAATATTTAAAGTATCGTGGACTGCCAGAAGAACAACAACAAAAAAATCTGTGTTGAAAGAAGTACAGCCAGAATTCTCCTTAGAAGCCAGGATGGCCAGACTTTGTCTCTTACTGTGGATATATTATCAAGAGGGACAAGTACCTGTAGAAGAACATCATGCTGGGCAAAGTGGAGCGTCAGTGAAAAAGAGGAAGACCCCTATTGAGATGGATTGGTATGGTGACAGTAGCAACAGGCTCAAGCATAATTATGATTGTAACAATGATGCAGAACTGGGCAGTGTTTCATTCTGTTACGCATACAGTCGCTATGAGTTGGGACTGATTCAATAGCACCTAACAACAACAATCACAAACTGAAAATATTGGTGCATGGTGACTCTGTAGTGTAAATACTGGAATGTGAATCACCAGGTCTGTTTTTCAAGCCCACCAGCAGCTTCAATGGAGAAAGATGAGGTTTTCTGCTCCCACCAAGATTTTTAGCCTCAGAAACCCTATGCAAGGTCACTATGAGTTAAAATTGGTTTGATGACACTTAACAACAAAACAACAAACAGAAAATGAAATCACCGTCCATTTCTCCATGTTGCGATAGATTGTGACTCAAAACTATTAGAGGTTCTTGTAGTCAGTAAAAGTAAATGATTTTCAGCCAGTTACAAATTACGAGTGTGAATTTTTCGTTGCCTGCTTTAGTCCAGAGAGGCTTTTCTTCAAAGAGTACTTGGCTATAAGTGATCATAATGATAGTGCTTTTTTTTGTTTTTCTACAGAGAACAAAATTGTCACATTCTTATCCAAAAATACAAATGATAGCTCCACCACCATATGATCCATCAACTAAACAAGTTTCCCGAGGGTCTTTGGTCCAATAACTGTGATCTGATAACAATTTGTTTTCCAGTGGGTTTCCTTATTTCATAAAACAACAAAAAAATGATAACCCAGCTATTAAAAGATGGAGATGATTGGATGATTATTAAAGATCTATAGAAATTGAGCTCTGGTAGCGAATCGGGCTGCAAACCTTAAGGCCAGCAGTTCAAAACTACCAGCCACTCCGCAGGAGAAAGATGAGGCTTTCTGCTCCCGTAAAGATTTACAGCCTCGGAAACCCTGTACAGGGTTGCTATGGGTCAGAACCGACTCAATGGCACTTAACAACAACAACAACATAGAAATTGAAATACTTTTCTGACAATGGATGACCAGGATTAAAATGTCTCTGTGTTATTAACAAGCCATACCACAAGGTCGATTTGAACTTCAAGATCAGCAGTTCAAATTCAACAGTGGCTCTTTGGAAACCCTATTCAGGGTTGCTATGAGTCAGAATTGACTCGATGGCATTTAACAGCAACACTCTACCCATCCTTTGTTGGAATGACCTTACCATAGCTGCTTAGGGTGTTGTTGTTGTTATAAAGTGCCGTCGAGTCGATTCTGACCCATAGCGACCCTGTAAGGGTTTCCGAGGAGCAGCTGGTGAGCTTGAACTGCCAACCTTGCCTTTCAAACGGCTTTGCAGTCTGACGCATTAACCCACAGTGCCCTAGCTGTTCAGAAATCTCAGTTGAAAACCTGGAACATTTACCCATTGTGTAAACAAGAAACCTCTTTTCTCCCCAATACCTCCTGACTGTTGATATTTCTGTTTAGTTTGTGAGCTTCTCAGCAGCTACTTGCCTTTTTGTTATTTGGAGTTTAACCCAGACACATGTAGTTTAGGAGTTGGTCTTGAAGATAAATTGCAAGAGAAAAATTGGCCTCACTTTTCTACAATTCCTCCTTTCAGTGACATTGTCATTCATTTTGGGTTGCCTTATCCAGTTAAATTGATGCAACTTTCAGGCCTATTTCAAACTGTTTTGGCTGCACATAAAATAGGGCAATTTCCTGGGAAGAAATCGAGACAACCATGAAGTTCACCTTAATGTGTTTCTTTCTATCACAGGAGTTGATTTCTCCAGTTCTAACTGTCTTGATTGTTCTCTGATGCTTCAGCAAGTTGCTTATCTATTTTTTCATACTTCTAAGATACTGTTTTCAGAAGTGTTAGTCTACTAGAAGATGTTCCATTATACCCAGGTGATAAAAATCCTGCACTAACTGGGTTTGGTTTTGACATCATTGCGAACTGAATCTCAATTATTCAGATTTTATACTTAGGTTGTTTTTGTTAAGTACCAAATTGATTCTGACTCATAGTGACCCTGTACAGGGTTTCTGAGGAGCAGCTAGTGGGTTTGAACTACTGACCTTATGATTCCCAGTTCAGTGCTGATCCTATAGCACTACACCAGGAGTAGTGATAGATGATATACATAGTTACCAAGATGGTAGAGACAGTGAAAACATCTGTAATCGTTGCATGGAGAGAGTGGTAAATAGTAAGTAATAATTTGTTATTGTCAGGTACCATCCAGGCAGTTCTGACTAAGAGCAATTCTATGCACCACAGAACAAGACACTGCTGGGTCCTACATCATCCTCACAATTATTTACTCTTGAGCCCATTGCTGCTGCCCGAATGTCAATCTACCTCATTGCGGGGTCTTTCTCCTTTTCAGTGACCCACCACTTTACCAAGCAAGATGTCCTTCTCCAGGGCCTGTTTATTCCTGACACTATGCCACACCAGGATTCCTTTTTTTAGAATTCTTCAATATTTCAAATCGAGTCTTGATTTTTTTCTTTCGTTCTTTCAGTTTGAGAAATGCTGAGCATGTTCTTCCCTTTTGGCTTTCTAACTCCAGGTCTATACACATTTCAATACAATTTTTTACTTTGTCTTCTCGAGCTGTCCTTTGAAATTTTCTGTTCAGTTTTTTTTTTTTTTTTTAACCTCTTCATTGCTTATGTTCTATTTAGCATTTCTAAGATGCAGAGCAAATTTCAGAGTCACTTCTGACATCCATTAAGTCTTTTCCTTCTGTTCTCTCTTTTTACTGACCTTGTCTTCAAGTGATATTCTTGGTGTTATACTACAACTCTTCTGGTCTTCAGTAATTAGTGTCTAATGCATCAAATCTGTTCTTGAGATGGTCTCTAAATTGAGGTGGATATGTCCAACATCATATTTTGGCTCCCGTGGACCTGTTTTAATTTTTGTTCAAGCTTCAGCCTGAACTTGAATATGAGCAGTTGATGGTTTGTTCTACATTTTTCCTTGTTTTGGATGATGTTACTGAGTTTTTCCACCATCTCTTCCCACAAATGTAGTCAGTTTTAAACCTGTGTATTCCATCTGATGAATCATCTTGTTTAAAAAGGTATTTGTAATGA
>NW_006408519.1:12323391-12324688 GCF_000296735.1 Chrysochloris asiatica | reverse complement strand
TGTCCACACTTGTATCTCCGTGGTTCTGTCAGACATTCATAGCTGTTTTGATTCTTCCCCTATTTGGTCTCTCCCAAGATGGCCTCCAGGAGCAGCTGAGCTTCTTGAATTAGAAAGCAATGGATTTCTTGACTCTGCTATAAATTCCCCTAGCTTGAAGTCTTCCAAGAATCTAAATATTCCTTATTTGTGGTTCAGAGTTCTAGCACCTACCCCTGAGCCTGCTTGGTCCTTGGTCCTATATTCTGTGTTGTTGCTGATGGAGCTCCTTGCTTCATGTTTATCTGATTCGACATCTTGAAGGGCCCAAATGTTAATGCACTAGAATTTCACAGATAATTGCCTATGTTAGCCAAGGAGCACTGTTGGTGCAATGTAAGAACTTGGCTGCTGACCATAATAAGACTGGCGGTTCTAACCCATCAAACATTCCTTGGGAGAATGATGTTATGATCTACTTCCATAAAGGTTTATAACCTTGAAAATCCAAAAGGACAATTCTACTCTATCTTGTAGAGTCACTATGTGTCAGAAGCAACTTGATGGCAGTGGGTTTGGTGTTTTTGATAGCTGAGTCTGTTGTGAAAGACCAATAACCTGCTTCCAAAGATAGCTGGTTTAGAAATGACTCTCAGATCATTGAGTCCAAAATCTTTGTTTTTCTCAGATAGTGATGTTGGGGGAAAAAAATTTTTATCTTTATATTAAATGAGAGTTAATGTGTGAATTACTGACGATCTTCATCAGATTGTTGTTGGTAAATGCCGTCATGTCAGTTCTGATTCATAGTGACTCTGTGTAAGAGTCACTTACACAGAGCAGCTGGTCGGTTTGCTCTCCAGCCTTTGGTTCGCAGTCCAGTGTAGATACTACAGCGCACGTATGTATACCCTGGTTCTTTGTTTCTTCATTTTTTAAGAAAATAAATTCATAATAGGTGCTCTTTCAAACATTTATACTTCAGGATTGCAGCATGATACAACTTTGTCAAATAGTAGAATCTCTTGACTAATACATTAATAAAAAGAAAAAAAAATCCATGCCCCATGAATCATAAAGTTGTAACGGGTGCCTAGCAACAAGAAAGCTTCATGAAGAGTTATTTCAAAACATTTTAAAATCTTGATGTAATGAAGCAAAGGTTGGAGGGTTGATTTCATGAAACTAAAGTTGCTTATAAAATAAAAGATGTATTAATTTTTTTCAATTCTATGGTTGAAATTTAAGGTAAAATGCCACTTGGATATTATGAACAAAATATATATCATTATTTAATGCATCAAAATAGTGGTGTTTA
>NW_006408519.1:12318888-12323291 GCF_000296735.1 Chrysochloris asiatica | reverse complement strand
ATTTTTCTTTTTGATGATGAATACTATACCATTCCTCTTGAATTTGTTGTTCCCCTCAAAGTAAACCACATGAATGCCAGATTCAAAATGGCCAATATCAGTCCATTTCAGCTCACTAATACCTAGCATATTGATCTTAATGCTTTCCACTTAAGTTTTAACAACTTCCAATTTTCCTAGATCCATACTTCATTAATTCTATTTTCTGATTTTAATGGATGCTTACATCTGCTTCTCCTCATTTTGAGCTGTTCCCCATCAGCAAATGAAGGTCCTGAAACTGTCATTATGGCCATGTGTCATCATGGTCAGATCGACTTTGAGGACACAACTCTTACCCAATTGCACTTTGAGTTCCTTCTAACCTGAGGAGCTCATCTTTCGGCAATACATCTTATAATATTTGGGGGCTATTCACAATATTTTCAACTTTTGGCATTATATCTGATAATGTCCTGCTGTTCTTCAGAAGTAGCCATCTGTCCTGCTTCCTAGTCTGTCTTAATCTGAAAACTCCATGAAAACCTGCCCACCATGGGTGGCCCTGATGATATTTAAAATACCAGTGGCATAGCTTCCAGCATCACAGCAACATGCAAAGCACCACAGTGTGACAAACTGATAGACGACTAGTGAAAGTATGATTTAAGATATGATAAAATAATATTAGAAGAAAAGGTAGATGAATTTCATATATGTTAAATGTCATTTTGAGAGGTATGTGTTTAAGTCACTTGATTATAAAAAAATTTGCCATGGTCACACCATTTCAGTATCAAAGTATGTTACACATATAGAGCACGCACACACATGCTATAATGGATTGACTCATGCTTTCCCCACCCCCACAAAAAAAGTGTCAATTTGACTAGGCCTCTAATTTCTGATCTGATGTAATTACACTTCATTTGTCTTAACCTCTGTATGTTAATGAGTCAGGGTTAGTGTGTATGTATCTTGAATCACAGCCCTTCTCAAGTCACAACTTTACTCCAGATCTACCTTTACTCAGATAATCAAGTTCATTCTCCTTACCCAAGTCACACTCTTGCTTGAGCCACATCTTTTATCTAATAAGAACACAATGGAGAGAGAAAAAGAAGCAAGCAGAGAGGAAAGGGGGACCTCATTATGATCATGGATGAAGAATTACTACCAGGAAAGAATTTCATTGCTGCCAGAAAAGGGAGTGGATTGTATCCTTTGGGCCTGGTGTTCCTATGCTAAAGATCACCTACATCCAGGGGATTATTGTTGCCAAGACATATGGAAATCACTAGTGGACAAGGACACAGAAGATGATGAGACATGGCCCATTCTAGAGAGCCCAGAGAGATAGAATGTCTTCTCTTAAAGCGGCTGCTCTGAATTTGGACTTTGATAGTTTTTAGCTGTGAGAAAATGATTCTGTTTATTAAAGTCATCCACTTATAGTGTTACTTTCTGTTATAAGAGCGCTAGAGAACTAAGACACACACAACAATGCCTTGTGGATTAACAACAGATTTTCTTTATATTCCAATGATGCCATGGCATCATTATATTCTCACCACAAATCACTTCATTTTAAATATTTCCCAAACTATTTATCAAGAGTTCTAAGTAGTTACCCAGAGAAAATCAATGCAACCAAACTTATGAAATCAAAGAACATGTACAAAATTATGCCTAGACATTTCACATGCTTCTAGTACTAATCTAAGATAAATCTACTATGCACTGGTTGAAAACATTAGAACATATTAGAGAAAATAATGGCAAATAATATCTCTAATGCTTTACCTGTTGTTGTTTTTTCAAACTTAGCAATTTACATTTTATAAAATTGGTTTGGCAGAAGATAAATTCCAAAACTCTTAAGGGTTGTAAACAAACATTTTGAACCTTTTTACTATTGCCAAATTTATAATTTTGCTTTATTCATTAGCTAAAACATTCAAATGCATATCTTCAAATCCCAGGATGCTTTCTCAGGTTAACTATTATTGTCTTCCCAACCTAAGTGCTATTTTTTGACCAGAACTTTAATAAAAAATGAGTTTTCAAAGATTTATGTATTAAATTTGTCAGATGCAATAGAAAGTTCACAAAGGTCTAGAGGGAAAAAAAACACTTTTCAAATGAATAATTGTTCCAAAGGTCACAAGGTATACCCAGAGCATTTAAACTAATTAGATTGAAAAGCTTGATTCAGCAAATGCAGTTTACTTACTACAAAGCACATTTGACCTCCCCAAGTTTGAAAATGGTTTCAATTACTTGTGACATTAGTAAGACACTTCCATAAATTTTCTTCAATGGAAGAGGACAACCCTTCAAGCCTGGAGATGATCCATTGTCCATCTCCTTACCATCATCAGCAAATGCATGTCATTCCTGAGTGCTTTACAGTAGAATGTACTTACCTTTAGTTTTTATAAATGAAGCATTTCTCTTTACTTAGTGCCTTGTGAATATATTCTAAAGTGTTGGTGTTTGGCAATACTATTTTGAAATTCACACCGGAGGGAATATTTTGACCAATTTAGTTAAGCTTACAATTTTAAATTAAAGTCACATAGTGGATATTCTGTTTCAAACAAGGAAATTTCTTTACTGATTGTTTTCAAAAGTAATTTTATTAATATAATGACCAAGATTCTTCTGTATATGTGACTAGAAAGAGTTCTGGCACAGATGGTTAAGTGCTGGATTGTTAAATAAAAGATTAGTGATTTGAACCCACCAAGTTTCCTCAGAAGACTTGCCTGGCGTCTGCTGCGGAAAGGTCAAAGCCTTGAAAATCCTATGGAACAGTTAAACTCTGCACACATGGGGGTTGTTATGAGTTGGAATTAACTCAACAACAATGAACAGAAACAAGGTGACAAGAAGCAGTTTTGTGAAAATAAATAAGTAATATTAAGGAGGTTACAGTGAGCAAGGTTCGCCAAGGATCAGGCAGTGTTTCGTTCTGCTGTGCATAGGGTCACTATGAGTCGGTACTGACTCTATTACTCCGAACAACAACAACAACAGTGAGCAAAGAAGAACATGTCTTAGGCTGGGTTTTTTAGAAAAGCAAAACCAGTGAAATAAATATAAAGATAGAGATACACGTTTACTATCAATGAAAGAGGTTGAAATTGCAGAGTGCCACGTCCACAGTGGAAGCAAGAGAGAGAAATAATCCCTACTAAAGGAGTCCTAGTGTGGCACTGTGGGCTAAAGCGTCAGACTGCAAAGTCGTCTGAACTGCAAAGTTGGTGGTTCAAGCTCACCAACTGCTCCTTAGAAACCCCATACAGGGTCGCTATGGGTCAGAATTGACTCGATGGCACTTAACAACAATAAAGGAGCGCTCTGGTAGCATAGTGGTTATGAATCGGACTGCGAACCTTAAGGTCGGCAGTTTGAAACTACAAGCTGTTCCACAGGAGAAAGATGAGGTTTTCTGCTCCTGTAAAGATTTACAGCCTTGAAAACCCTATTCAAGGTCGCTATGAGTCAGAAAAGACTCCATAGCACATAACCACCACTACCATATGTCCATTATATTTGGAGCAGGCCACAGTCCCAAGAAAGCATCCCTACAATACACTGGCTGTTCATAGCCACTCATCATAGAGATAACTATGTCTGTATTAGGTTTCATCACCATGGGAATCTCAACTGCTAAACCTCTGATAATCCTGGCCAAGTCAGGTTGACACAAAACCAAAACCATTAGAGTAGTTTCTTTTCATTTGCATGTATTTCCACTAAACTATTTTCTTTCCATTCAAACTTCAAACATGTAAGTCATAAAATGCAATGTAATGTATTTATAAAATATAATACAATTAAGGTGCCTGTATGATTGACTGTCAATGTTTGACTGCCAGTGAGTTTCTCGTCTCCAGGAATGGACAGATAATAGACTGCACTGTCATCTAGCCTAGTGTCCATAAATACTTGCCTGACTCAGTCAAATTTATTTAATGCTTCTATAAGGTTTACATCTTCAATGGAGATTCAAATTGAACGAAAGCCACTGAAGATGACTCACCTGAACTCAAAGCAGAGGAAAATAGTCCTGAAATTCTACTGTTGTAGCCCTTTAACAAGCCCTTAGAATCAAGTGTTACTTCTTCTCTAAGTTCTATTAACTAGTTCAATATATTGCCAATTAATTGTTTTGTTTTTTTTCCCCAAGCTTTATAGGAAATCCAAAGGAGTCCAGGTAGCACAAGTCATTTGTGATTGTCTGTTAACCTAAAGGTTGGCAGTTCAAATCCACCCAACAGCTCCATACAAGAAAAGGTCTGTTGATCTGATCACATAAAGATTACTGCCAAGAAATTCTCATGTAACTGTTCTACTTTTTTATATTTGGGGTCGCTATGAGTCAGAGAAGGAGCTCTGGTAGCGTAGTGGTTATGAAT
>NW_006408519.1:12280878-12313239 GCF_000296735.1 Chrysochloris asiatica | reverse complement strand
TTCATTAAGGAGCTCCGGTGGTGCAGTGGTTAAAACACTCTACTAATTAAAAAAAGGTTCATAGGTTCAAACCCACCAGCTGATTCAGGGGAAAAAGATGTGGTAATCTGCTTCAGAAAGATGCACATCCTTGGATAACCTATAGGGCAGTTTCATTCTGTTCTGTAGGATTGATAGAAGTTCTGCTGTGATGCTGTAGTAAAGCATGAGACTGCTAACCACAAGGTTGCTAGTTCAAACCCACCAGCTGCTCCTTGTAAATGTTATACAGGTCGCTGTGATTTGGAACTGGCTTGGTGGCACTTAGCACTACCACCAACTCAGGGTTGATAAGAGTTGGAATTGACTAGAAAATGGGGGGTTAGGTTCTCTGCATTAATAAATGGAGTGACATATTAGGGTTAGTCAAACAATATTGCGATTAGGAGTTTCAGTTCATACATGCACCAGCTTTTTCCTAACAAAATGTGAAAGCATATCTGTAATCAGTTAGTGACTGTAAACAAATTCTCTCAGTAATACATTTTTCTTAGTCTCATTAAGAAAATGAAGGTCTGATCAAAGCAGTGACTTCTGAAGGGATTTATCTGGACAGGTCCATTCAAATCAGGGGAGTCAACTCAGAAAGTTATGGAGACTATTTTTGAAACTCCCAAAGGAGCAATTTTCACTGATTTTTCTGGTGCGACACATGATCTCAGGAGCTTATTAAGAAACAGTTTTAAGAAAACTAAAATTACGTTAGTGAGAAAAATTGCAATAATGAAGAAAGATGCACTGAGGAATTTCTTTCCATCATGACAATGCAATTTGATCCTTCTTTGAGAATAGCAGTGGCTGTCATAAGAGAATCTCTCTAGGAAACTTTACCCCATCTATCCTACAGACCTGATCTTTCGCCTTCAGACTTTTTTTTGTTCCCCAACTTCAAAGAATATTTGAAAGGAACATGATTTGAGTTTCTCGAGGATGCCAAAACTGCCATTTCCATCTGGTATAAATTGAAGGATGTAGAATTCTTTTGGGTATAGAGAGCTGGATGGAGGATATGTCAGATACAACAACTTTACATTTTGATATTTTTGTTTAGTAAAGGTTTCTATGATTCCATAGCAATAGTTTTTAGCTTACCCTTACATGTGTATAAACAAGACTTTTATAGCACAATGTAATGAGAGTTATAAAGGAAAAAAGTAGAAGATGGAGGGGAAACATGGAGGAAAATTTTCCTAACTCCTTCCGTGGAGGTCAGAAATACCATAGAAAATTTGACACTAAGTTAATGCTAACTTGTTGTTGTTGCTGCTGCGTGCCATCAAGTCAATTCCACTTATAACAAGCCCATGTGACAAAGTAAAACAACCAGATGTTGTTTGTATGACTGCAGTCTTTAAGGAAGCAGATCACTAGGTTTTTGGTTTTTTCAGGATTAATTTGGGTGTGTTTGAACCCTCAATGTAAGTAAAGATCACTATGCACAAAGATGTGAAGGCTTGAAAAAAATTTCATCATTATAGAACTAAAATTAGTATCTTATTTCTAATACATAAAGCATTAGAGTGGGTGCCTAAAGCAGCGACTTGGCAAGTAGACAGGAAGCAAATCAATAACTGTGCTCTTTCTAGGTATCAACGTTTTATCTTTTAGTGATGCAAGATCACTGAAGAAGTTTGAAGGTATTCTGTAATGACTTAGAAAACATAATATCTTTATTTGTAGGAATCATACTGTAAGTCATTATTACTCTGTGGATATTCAGTAACTGAATAAAAGTTAATTAAATTGCAGTACAAATATTAAATTTTTTGAAATCTTGTCATTTGAAGTTGCCTACTTTGAGAGATGAAGCTAGTTATTAATTAGGCATCAAACCACCCAATTTGACATTTAAAAATTGATTTCAGAGTAGGAATAAAGGACTTAAGTCATCAGGTGTCACAAAACTATGGAGGAAAATAAAGAAAATTAAATTTTCCCCAAAGGCATCTTTCTCTAAACCCAAAATATTCCGAGTCATGCATTAGGAATGAAGAAATCTTAGTTCTAGAGCTCTTACTATTTTTATTCTCTATCCACCTATAAGCAGAATGTGACACAAAAACAAGGAAGAAAGTGCTGATTAATGCATCCTGTATTTTCTTGATGAAACATCATGTGAGTGACAAAGAGCAGAGTTCTGAGAAACAGCTATAAAATTTAAGCTGTTATCTCCTTATTCATGTTATTAACTTTTTATTAAGATCATAAAATACATGGATTTAAAAGGTGCAATTTGTATTTTAGGATCCAGACCATCTGTTTCTATGTACTTATCACTTAACTTAAGTGATGGCAATAGAAAAGTAAATTTCATTTTCTAGATCTCCTGGATAATGATAATTTAAAACTGTTTCCAAGGCAAATTGGCACCTGTATAGGATTTCTGAGGAGTGACTGGTGGGTTTGAACTGCCTACCTTGATGCTCAAACTGAGCTTTCAATCCAGCACATTATCCTGTAGCGCCAGCCCTTGAGTCAGTTTCAATTCATAGTGACGCTATGCACAGAAGAACAAAACACGGCCTTGTACTGTGTCATCTTTACAATTTTTGTTATGCTTGGGCCCATTGCTGCTGCCAGTATCAATCCTTCTCATTGGGGTCTTCCACTTTTTCAGTGACCCCTCCATTTTATCAAGCATAATGTCCTTATCCACACAACTCATTACTTCTGATAATATTTCCAAAGTATGAGAGACAATGTCTTGCCATCATGGCTTCTAAAAAACATTCTGGCTGTATTTGCTCCAACACAGATGTGTTTGTTCTTCTAGCAGTCCATGGTAATTTCAATATTCTTCTCCAACAGCATAATTCAAATGCATCAATTCTTCTATGGTCTTCCTTATTTGTTGTCCAACTTTCACATGTTTATGAGGCAATTGACAATATCATGGGTTGGAACAGGTGCACCGTAGCATTCAAACTAATATCTTTGTTGTTGAACACTTTAAAAGATCTTGTGCAGCAGATTTGCCGTGTATTTGTCATTTGATTTCTTGACTGCTGCTTCCATAAGTGTTGAATGTGGATCCAAGAAAAATGAAATACTTCACAAATTCAATATTTTCTCCATTTAACCTGTTGTTGTTTATTGGTCCAGTTGTGAGGATTTTTGGTTTCTTTTCATTGAGATGCAATCTAAACTGAAGTCTGTGGGCTTTGATCTTCATCAGTAAGTATTCTAAGTCTTCTTAGCTTTCAGCAAGCATAGTTCATGTTATTAATAAGTCTTCCTCCAATCCTGATGTGATACTCCTCTTCATATAATCCAGTTTCTCTGATTATTTGTTCAGCATACATATTGAATAAGTATAGTGAAAGAATACAGCCCTGATGAAAACCTTTCCTTGTTTTAAACCATTCAGTATCTCCTTGTTCTATTTGAATGGCTGCCTCTTGGTCTTTGTTCAGGTTCCTCCTGGAATACCCATTCTTCACAAAGTTCTCCATAGTTTGTCATGATCCACAGAGTCTAAATTCTTTGTATAGTCAACAAAGCACAGGCAAACATCTTTCTGATATTCTCTGACTACTCTAGCAGCGACTTAAAATTGGAGTAATTTAAACAAGAGAAAATTTTAGTTCTATCTTGGTGTAAATGGTTCATCACTATGATGGTAACTCCATGGTGGCAGGTATCCAATATCTATCTATTTTTTGCTCCCCCAATATGGTAGTTAAGATTGTGTGTCACCCTACCTGTACCATAATTCTCTGTGGCTTGGAAGTTATGACGCAGTCATCCCCCATGATGAAATCTAATATAGTTTAATCACCTCCATGAGGAGACCTGCTATGAGCAGCCAATCAATTAAAAGGGAGTTTCTTCAGGGTGTGGCCTACATTCTGACAAAGCTCTTTCGCTTTTTGTTGGATCGTGATCCTATATCTGGCTTATCATCAGTTGATCGCCAGTTCATTAGACTTGAGCCACAAGCCTGCCAAACTTGTGAGTTGTTAGTCTCTATTGCATGTGAGTCAGCAGCGTGCTATCTTACCTGTTGGCCTTCATTCACCTCTATAGCCTAAAGTCTGACCTGCTGATCTTGAGTTTGTCAGCCCTTGCTGATGTGATTCAGGAGACATGCCTCCATCCTGCTATGTGACACATGGACTTGAACTTGCCAGCCTCTGAAACACTGTGTGCCATTTTCTCAAGATAAATCTCTCTACACTAATGCTGCTTCTTTAGAGAACCAAGTCTAGGACATTAACAATGTGTTAGTTTCATTTTCCTGGATTTAGATGACTAATAAATATTACCTATGTCATATCATTGTATAAATCTCTCCAATTGAGTTCAATGAGGTGCTTTATAAAATTGGAATCATTTTTAATAATGACTTAATGAATTTGTAATTTAAAACTTATTGAATGATGTTTCTACCATTTAATATGTTATTTTTGTGTCATGAATGGTTATAGACCCTATTTGGTTCTTCATGAACTGAACATTTAGGTATTAAAAATCATTTTGTTACTGTTGTTAGGTGCTATCTTGTTGGTACTGATCCATAGCAACCGTATGCACAACAGAACGAAACTTTACTTGGTCCTGGGTCAATATCACAATTGTTGCTATCTTTGAGTCCATTTCTGCTGCCATTGTGTCAATCCATCCAGCTTGGATCTTCCTTTTTTTTCTGGCCCTCCACTTTACCAAACATGATATCCTCCAGGGACTGGTCCCTCCTGATTATATGTCTGAAGTATGAGAGATGAAGTCCGGCCATCCTGGTTTCTAAGGAGCATTCTGGCTTTACTTCTGTCAACGATGATTGGTTTGTTCTTTTGGCAGACCATGGTATTTTTAATATTCCCTTCAACACCATAACTCATATGCATCATTTTTGCTACTATCTTCCTTAGTCATTGTCCAGCTCTGACATACATATGAGGTTATTGAAAACACCGTGTTTGGGTCAGATGCACCTTAGTCCCGAAATTGACATCTTTGCTCTTCAACACTTTAAAGAGGTCTTGTGCAGATTTGTGTAATGCAAAACATCATTTGATTTCTTGACTGCTGCTTCCATGAGTGTTGATGCTTGATCTGAGTAAAATGAAGTCTTTGACAGCTTTAATCTTTTCTTCATTGATTAGGATATTATTTATTGGTTCAGTTGTTCCACTGCTGTTTAATGGCTTTCAGTGACTAAATATTCTAAAGTAGTCCATCTCTCCTTCCTAGTCTGTGTAGTCTGGAAGCTCAGCTGAAACCCGTCCATCATGGGTGACCCTGCTGGTATTTTAAACACCCATGACATAGCTTCCAGACTCACAGCAACACACAAGCCACCACTGTACAACAAACTGACATACATTTATATAAACTACTATTTGTATATCTAAGGTTTAATTTTAAAGTAGACTTCAATTAAGAACTAAAATAATGTATTAGTATAATGTACGTTTTTCTACAAAGTCTAAGTAATTTTAGTAGGTACATTTTATCCTTCTGTTTTTCCAAAGTAAGATGGATAAACTCATGGAAATATAATCATTATTCTCTACATAGAATTTTTGTATAAATAAAATAAGAAATGTGATAAATCATGCCATGCACAAAACGAGTCATTAGACTTTATTTGTATGAATACACGATGAATAACAAGCCTTCAATTTTTAAAAATAAATTTTAAGGTGTCAAGCAAGACACTTCAATAGAGTGTGTTATACATTTTGCAATTTCCTGTTTAAAAGATTTGAATATGTTTAGGCAGTGAAAGACACACACATGCAATATGAAGTAGAAAATTACTTTGAAGTTTAAACCGAATCTAAATGGTTTGACATAATTATTGGGACTTGAGGGGGAAATCATAAACTACATCTAGTCTGAATTATCTGGGTGATTTCTTAAGGCCTCAAGTTTATATTACATACCCCCAAATAAATTTGAATAGTGCATTTTGATCATTTACCACTCTGCTTTGAATTATTCCACACTGAAGATAATATAATGCATTCATTCATTGAAGTAAGTGCATTCATCTCACATTGTGACATAAACCCACCAAATTTGTCAACTGGAGTGGCAAGACATTCTTATTACAAAAAAAAATACAACATATCATGTGGCTGAGAGTGTGGATTCTAGAGTATATTGACAGCTTGAAATCCTTACTCTGTTGCTTATTGGCTGTGAGCAGGACACAATTATGTGACCTCTCTGAACATCTTTTCCTCATTTGTAAAATTGGGGTAAGGTTCTTTAGGTGGTTGTCAAGATGGAATGATTTGATAAAGCATTGGTACCTTTCAATGTTGTTATTATCTTTATTTTAGCTCGTTTAGCAAGAGTTCTCAATGTATGGAACATGAATGCATCTAGAATCAGGAAAAATCTATGCTGACTTTTGGTGAAATCCCTCACATACTTGGTCTTTCTAAGAAAGTTCAAGGAAAACTATATTTAGAGTAAAATAAATATCGAAATCTCTATTTAGGTATGACCCAAATTAGCTATCTAAAGAAATCTTCTTGTTAATTCATTTACAAAGCAACCAAGCAATAAATCATCTGAATGCACTGGGATCTTCATATAGTCTATACTAAGGAATGTGTTTTAATATATTAAAAACTGAATTTAGAAAAATATAAATTTGTGCAGGAATAAGTCTCCTTAAGAAGGCGTATTTGCTCAGTAGAAATCTCAATATCCACATAATTGAGTGTCTCTTTGGCTTGGTGGGTCTGAGTGTGCATTGGTTACACAATGAAAGAATCCAGTATGGGTCTTGGAAAAACTAAGTGATAGTCTATTTCTGAAAACATTTCTGCCCACTCTGGAAAGCCAGTGGGGCAATTCCACTCTGTCTTGTAGGGTTGGTATGAGTTGGAATCAGTTTGATGGCAATGAGTTTGATTTTTTTCTTTTATTGTTTTTCTTTTTTTTTTTTTTTTTTTATTTACATGTGTTTATTTATTTGGTTTGGAGTCCTGGTGTGGCACTGTGGGCTAATGCGTCAGACTGCATCGTCGTTTGAACTGCAAGTTCGGTGGTTCAAGCTCACCAACTGCTCCTTGGAAACCCTATACAAGGTCGCTAAGGTTCGGAATCGACTCGACGGCACTTAACAACAACAACAACAACATTTATTTGGTTTATCATTTTTGCATACATAAATAATAATACTTATCTTAAAATGAAAGAATAGATAAATGTAACTATAAGTATTTTAACTTCTTGATAAAAATTTAGCCAGGAGGATTTTTTTTTTCTAGAAATTTTATTTTTAAACATCATAGGAATTCTTTGATAGATATTTTATAGTTAACTCATTGTTGTTGTTGTTAGGTGCCATCTAGTCCGTACCAACTCATAATGACCTTATGCACAACAGAGTGAAACACTGCCGAGTCCTACACCAACTTTGCAATCTTTACTACACTTGAACCCATTGCTGCTGCCACTGTGCCAATCCATCTTTTTGGGAGTCTTTGTCTTTTTCACTGACTCTCCACTTTACAAATCATAATGTCCTTCCAATCTTTCTTCTCAGTATCATGATGTTGTGTATTGGTCCAGTTGTGAGAATTTTTGTTGTCTTTACGTTGAGGTGTAATCCACACTGAATGCTATAGTTATTGATCTTAATTAGTAAGTGCTTCAAGTCCTCTCTACTTTCAGCAAGCAAGGTCATGTTACTTATATATCACAGGTTGTTAATGAGCTTTCCTCCAGTCCTGATGCTGATGTCACTTTCTTATTCATAGTATAATTTCTCAGATTATTCATTCAGCACACAGGATGAATAAGTATGTTTAATGAGCACAACCCTGGCTCAAAACTTTCATGATTTTAAACCATTCAGTGTTCCTTCATTCTGTTCAAATAATAGCCAATTGATCTATATACAGTTTCCACATAAGGACAATTAAGTGTTCTGGAATTCCCATTTTTTGCAAAGTTATCCATAGTTTGATATGACCTACACAGTCAAATACCTTTGCATAGTCAATAAAACACAAGCAAACATTTTTCTGGTATTATTTGTTTTTTGCCAAGATTCTTCTGACATCAGGAATGATATGTCTTGTTCCAAGTCTTCTTCTGAATGTTGCTTGAATTTCTGACATCAACAATGTTATATCTTGTTCCAAGACTTTTTCTGAACCCTACTCGAATTCCTGGCAGCTCTTGTCAATATACAACTGCATTCATCTTGAATTATCATCAGCAAAAGTTTACTTGCTTGTGATATTAATGATATTGTTTGATAACTTTCATATTCTTCTGCGTCACTTTTCTTTGAAATGGGCACAGTGCTGCAATGAATTTACTTAATATGTCTCTGCTGATATGCTGTTTGTAACTCCCACCAAATAATTGGGAGTGTCCATGCAAATAGGATGTATGGGATTCCAAAAAGGGGATTGATTAGTTCTGCCATCCAGCTTGGTATAAAAGGAGCCATTTCAGAAGCAGAAACAGATGGTCCAGAAAGACCATCAAACATCAAGAAAGAGTCACAAGCAGAGCCTAAGTTCCCTACCTGGAAAAAAAAAATGCCATCAGAGGCGGTGGCAAAGGCAGCAATGTGGAGAGACAGAGCAGCTGTGGACATCCTAGCCCATGGACCAAGTAATACTGAGTGTCTACAGGCAGGAGGCTCTTTGCAGAATATGCTCTTTGGGCATTTACAGACAAGACTGAAATAACTTTGTAACAATTGCCTGGGCAGGGCAGTGACAAGGAACCACATTACTGAGAAGCCAAAGACAAGAGCAAGGCGTCCCTGCAGCAGCGAAGAGGTTTTCCTCAATGGAGGGCTGCTGTATCCTGAGTTGTTTCTGATTCTGAATTGTACTCTGTTCACTTCCTTAATAAACCCATAACCATGAATATTGTCTCTGATCTCTGTGTGGCTATTGCAATGGATTATGGAACCCACATGTGAAGCAGAGAGTGCCATGGAGGGATGGTTGGTGTCAGAGGAAGGCAAAGATGGTTGTAGAGTGCAGGCATGTCTGATCTCTGCTTTATTGGAACCATTCATGAGTTGATTTTATGTTTAATTTCCCTTCCCCTTTATGAAGCCAAAGGAAGTCAGACATGTCTTCCTTGCCATTTTTGCAAACATAAATATGAACCTCTTTCAGTCAGTTGGCCAAGCAGCTATCTACCAAGAAAAAAAAATTTTTTTTTTTTTCTTTTTGCTTAGTTGAATTAACACCTACCTCTAGAACGCCATCCTTTTGAGGAAATATTTTAAATGGTATTCTATCAATTCCTGTAGCCTTGTTTTTTGCCAGTGCCTTCAGTTCAGTGATGAATTCTTTAGTAACATCTGTTCTTGATCATATGCTAACTTTTGAAATGTTTGAATTTTGAAAATTCTTTTTGTAGAGTGACTGTATATCTCTGCCATCTTATTTTGCTAATTTTCCCATAAAATCATTTACTATTTATTGGAAGTGGAGGCTTGAATTTTTGTTTTCAGTTTGTTCACCTTGAGAAATGCTGAGTGAGTTCTTCCCTTTTGGTTTTTTAACCCCTGGTCATTACACATTTCATTATAATGCTTTGTCTTCTAGAGGTGCTCTTTGAAACTTCCTGTTCAGCTCTTTCACTTCACCATTTCTTCCAGTTGCTTTAGCTTCAGTACACCCAAGAGCAAGTTTCAGAGTCTCTTCTGGTATCTATTTTGGTCTTTTCTTTTTTTCTCATCTTCTTAATGACCTTTTGCTTTCTTTCTGTATGATGTTTTGAATTCTTCTAGTATTTAGTCATTAATGTTCAATGTGTCAAATATGTTCTTGAGATGATCTCTAAATACAGGTAGGTTGCATTCTGGCTCTCATAGACTTATTTTAATTTTCTTCAACTTCAACCAGAACTTGCATAGGAGAAATTGATGATCTATTCCATAGTTGGGCCCCTGGCCTTGTTCTGACCGATGATATTGGGATCCATCATCTCTTCCCACAAATATAGTTGATTTGATTTGATTCCTATGCATCCCATGTGTTGAACTGAGGATAGATAGTCACAGTTTATGTTGTTCAAAAAACATCCGTTTTACGATATTTGATCATGTGATCCCCAGGATCATTTCTATCACCAAGGACTTGTTTTCTAACTGCTGATTCTTCTTCTTTGTTTCCAACGTTCATATTCCAATCATCAGTAATTATTAATGCATCTTGAGTGAATGTTTATTGACTTCAGACTGCAGAAGTTAGAATAATTCTTTAATTTGTTCCTCATTAGCTTTAGGAGTTGGTATGAGAATTTGAATTATAGTTGTATGGATTCCTTCTTACTAGCACATAATATCTATAACACTAATTTTTAATAATTAAATTTTATTTCGTACAGAAGACATCACAAAGAACTTTCCAGAAGTCATTTTCTTCTCTTTTTACCCCTAACATACTGAATGACATCCCTAATGCCTAAACCAGAAAACTTTGAATTTTTTAGGTATTTTTTCTTCGTTACCTCCACCTTCTAAAAACACAGTTGATGACATACTCTAAACATTCTCTTTTCTCAATATAAGGTGAAGACAGCCTTGTTCCCACTATATACATTCAGGCCCCTATTTACTAGGAATCATTCTTAGCAGTCTTCTACACTAATCATCCTGTCTACTTTCTTACCCATCTCAAATCCATTATGTACTCAGCAGCCAGGGTGATTCTTTTAAAAGACAAATCTTAGCAGGACATTTCTTGCTTAAGATGCTTAACCAGCTCCCCAGTACACTCAGGATAAAGTTCTAACTTTTTAATATGTCACACAGGCCTTCTCTGATCTCTATCTTGATAATCTCTATAGCCTCATTCCATCACTCAACTCCTTTCACGGCATGCTGTCATCATAATGAAACATTTTTGTGTGTGCAGTTGTCAAATTAAGTCATCATTACCTTGGACATTTGCAATATTATTTCATCCACTTGAATCAGTTCCTCTCCTGTCCACCCTTTACTTCCAATAACTGTTCCTTATTTAAGGTTAAATCTAGATATCATCAGATAAAGCAACCTTCACTCACATTCAAGAATGGACTTCCTAAGAGCTTTCATTAAAACCTGCTTCGTTGCTGTTGTTAAGTGCCATCAAGTTGGTTCTAACTCATAACCCCCCTGTATAAGGTGTGAATTGAAATGTTCAATTCAAATGTTGTGGTCCAGTCTTTATCCCATAGTGCCACACCAAGACTCTATGCCTATCACACTCTCCATTCTCTGCCTATGTACATGTCTGCCTTCCACAATTGGCAGTGAACTAATCTAGGGCTGGGATTACAATTTGTTCTTTGTTCTTTGAGAAGTAAGGACTATATTTAAAGCTTATTGTTGTTGTTGTTAAGTGCCCTTGACTCGATTTCGATCCATAGCGACCCTGTATAGGGTTTCCAAGGAGCAGCTGATGAGTTTGAACCACTGACCTTGCAGTTCAAATGACATTAGAGTCTGATGCGTTAGCCCACAGTGCTTGTTGTTGTTGTTGTTGTGTGCCGTGGAGTCGGTTCTGACTCATAGTGACCCTGTATAGGGTTTCCGAGGCTGTAAATCTTTACGGGAGCAGAAAGCCTCATCTTTCTCCCGCGGAACAGCTGGTAGTTTCGAACTGCTGACCTTGCGGTTTGCTGCCCGATTCATAGCCACTACACTCCAGCAAAATTAAAATCTGGACATTGCTGTTCCCATTCTCAAACCACAGGTACTCATGTTGGTAAAAATTAGGTGGAATAAATTTACATTCAAGCCCCTTTCTCTTGAGCCTCCGGTTAAAATTAAATACAGATCCTGAATATTATTAGAATTTCCTATTGAAAGAGTATGATTCCCTATGGCTAGATACATACTCTAGAATCCTCCTTGACTTTAATTAATGCATCTTCCTGTATTCCTGGTTATTCCACTTCTATCTGAATCACTTGTATAATAAAGCTAGCCTGGAATACTCCAAATTAGATTAGCTAATTTAGGTTGTTCTCCATGGAAAGGTTACATGATTCCATTTTATTTCTTATTTGGTCTTTTACCCCAATTATGTGTTCAGATTCCTCCTCACTCCTCACCATTTATCAAGCAAATAGGGAGTAAAGAATTCAAGAGGCAAAATATCAGTAGTCATCATGGGTCATTTCTTAGGTGTCTGGGCCTTAGTCTCATAGTTTGAATTTTGGACATTGTTCAGTCCCTAGAAATTGTATTTGCCAAATACAGACACATTTATAGCCCATGGATTAAAACAGGCACTAGACAGTATATACAAATAGAATCTAAACATGATCTATCTAGCAGAAACTCATCTACAGAGAGCAATTTAGTCATAGTATTCAGCACAGGGAGAAGAAATTCTAAACTGGCAAAATTTTATATTGCCAGTGGTCAACACAGGGCACAGATTTTCACGTTGGCTCAATAGGGGAAAGGACTAAAACGATAATCAAGGGATGTAGAGGTTAAAACCAAGGCATCATGTTGATGAGATTTCCCAGTAGGCACCCAATTATGAAGCTGTTAAGTTTTGTTTTCTCGCTTCTTCTGCTTGTGTTTGTTCTGCAAACCTGGAAGTTCAAAGTCAGAGAAAGTGTCTCTTTATGGGGAACTGAGACTGCAAATGCAGCAAAATGAGGTCGTTATCACAAAGATAGTAAGTATCTGTTTGCCTGATTGTGGGAAGTATCCAGCTGAGTAGAGCTCTTGCCTGAAAAGATAGGACTCCAACTGAGCTTGAGTAAATTGAAAAATGAACTAGTGACCAGGGAATTCCAGGCAGGAGGTATAAGATGACCAAACCAAACAGAAACCAAGCCAGCTGTCTTGGAGTTGGTTCTGAATCACAGTGACCCTATAGGATAGAGTAGTTCTTCCTAGGCTTTCCAAGGATGTAAGTCAGTACAGAAGCAGACTGCCTCATTTTTCCCTACAGTTGGTAGACTCAAAACGCTGACCTTTTTGTTTATCAGTACAATGCTTAACAAATGGCACCACAAATAGTCCTAGATGATGACCAAATGCCCTTAAATAGGGAAACTTACCTCATATCTGGGAGGCAGAAAGCTGACTGATTGCTGTTATATATATAATAGGTGTTCATTTTCAGAAGACAAAATCCTGAAGAATGAAAATTAGTACATCTGAGGAATTCTAATGAACGAAGTAGACTTTTAGAATATAAACCAGTTTTATTATATTTATTGCTATCTATTGTTTCTGTTGTGTTTTACCAAGCCCATTTTGACTTTTAATTTAGGTTGACTTATAGAAACCCAATGTTGCTATTCTTACATATCATTGAGTCAGTTCTGACTCATAGCAATCCTGTACAGGGTTTCTAACACTTCTAAATCTCCTGCAGAGTAGCTGACTATCTCGAACCATGGACCTTGTGGTTCACAGTCCCTCCATAGGGTTTCCTATACTGTAATTTTGTAGGAACAGATCACCAGGTCTTTTCTATAGCAAAGTGGGTTGTGGGTTCATGCTGCTTATCTTTTGGTTAGCAGCATAGAGCGCCTTGCTGTTGCTCACTGCCAGCAAGTTAGTCTCAACTTTTGGTAGTACCATGCACAATAGAACACAGTGCTACCCAGTCTTGTAGCATTTCCATAACCCATGGTAGATCAGATCCCTGTGATTCACACATCTGTCACTGACTTATTTTCCAAAGAAGATTGTTGGAATGTTCTTCCTAGTACAAAAGTAAGTAAAAAATGATTCACAATCTAGCTGTAAAATTTATTTGAATTCACTTTTAGAAAACACAAATACATTATTTTTCAACATGATCTCCTTGCTTTCCAATGCACTTTGTCCATCTTTCAGCAAGCTTTCATATTTCCTTGTTAAAAAAAAAAAAAAAAATTAATTTGAAGACAAAAAAGCAAAAAATGTCAGGAGTCAAATCATGACTATAAGGCACCACTGTCTTCACTTCTTCATCAGAGGTGAATTTTCATCCTCAAAGGGCTGTTTTCAGGGGACCAAACAGGTGAAAGTCAAATAGAGTTAAGTCACAACTGTAGGGAGGATGCTTTAACACCTTAGAATGAAGTTTTTTCAGTGTCAACAGTTTGGGCAGAGGTTTGCAGAAGTGCATTGTTATGAAAGATCACAATGCCCTTGGATAGCAGTCCTCTGCATTTAATCCAAAGTTTGGGCTTCAGCTCTTCAGTAAGCATCTGACTGTAACAAGCACTGTTGGTTGTTCAACTTTTACCTGATAGTGTTCTAATACTGGCCCTTGAGAATTCCAGAAAACTGAAAGCATCAATTTTGCATCTGATGGTTGACTTTTGAACATTTTCTTGGTCGACGATTGAGGATATTTCTATTCCATACTCTGCCATTTACTCTCAGGCATATAGCGATTAATTCATGTCTCATCATCAGTAACTACACATTTTTTAAAGAAATGTATCATCCTTTGGATATTGACTCAAATTTTGTTTGCTTATGTCCAAACGCTTCTGGTTACATTCTTTCATGAGCTGTTTCGGTGCCCATCTCAGACAAACTTTTCAAAACCCAACTCTATCATGAATTATTTCATAGGCAGAGCCATGGATAATTTGTGAGTGATTTGCCATATAATTTACTGTCACTCGTCTATTCAACAGAATCATTTCATGTACATGCTCAGTGTTGTCATCAGCCATGGACATTGACATGGACAGATGTTCTAATATAACTGGATATTTTTGTCTCATCCTCATATATTTCAAACCTTAGCTTGGAGCTCCAATGAAAGCTATTAAACATCATACCAACACACAAGCCTCCACTGACAGACAGGTGATCATTGCACAAGAGACTAGGAAATGAACCTAGGTCTCTCAACGTGAAAGGCAAGAATTCTGCCACTTAACTACCATTGCCCTTTTGACAGCTTTAACAAAATAAAACCCAACAAGTCACGGTGAACTGATATGAGCAGATAGAACTTTACTCCCTAGAGCTTTCAAGGGTGGCACCTTTTAAAAGCAACTCCCCAGACTTCTTTTAAAGGCAGTTCTGGATAGGCTTAAACACCAATCATTTGTGCTGTAAGAGAGACCTTGTGTCTACTAAACACCATCAAAATGCAGTGAAGAAATGAAAACTTCAAAAATCCCTAAACAAAAGGTACAAATGTACTTGTTCTACTTGAATTACAAAGCTCACTAATTTAATTGCCCACTTGATATTTTTTATGATAATACTGTTGAAAAGTGAGAGAAGATATTGTTCAGTAAATTTAATTGGGAAAACTGGAAAAAAAAATTTCATTGGTATGCTAAATTCCTACAGCATATAAAAAAAATTAATGTCACACTTAATAGTCTAAACTAAAGATGAAGTCATCACTTTTGATTTTCTTTAAAAAGATAAATATTTCATAAGAAAGTATAATTTCAAAGTTAAACTATTCTGACTTCATAATACAGTCAAACATCTTGAGGACATGAATGACACATAGCTTTCACAGCCTATAAAGTATACTGTTCTCATAAAGATAAAGGTTACAGCTAGTAGATTGCCTTTAGTAATGTACTAAAAGGTTACTATAGCAACTCTTCTATGCAAATTAGCATGGGCAGTTTTTCACAAGTCTGAGACGGTTGGAATAAGGGAGGAAATAAAGCAAATGGATGATCTTTGGGGACTCCTCAGGAGTCAGTATTACTTCTTTGCCAGGTAGTCACTAAATATTTTTAGTGCATCAATTTATTCATCCACAGGGATGTATTATGGCTATTGGAATTGTTTTTTCTCTAATGATGTGAATTGCATATCAGCTCTATTAAATTAATCTCTGAAAACTTTTTAATTGGTTTTCCCATTCATCTAGCTCCCATAGAGAAAAGAGATATGACCAAACAAGATCATATTAAATTTTAATGGCCATGACAAAGCCTGGAGTAGAAAAAGGAACACGTGCTCTACAACTAGACAAACCTGGGTTTAAAGAGAGGATTCACAAATTGCTACATAAGTTCTCCTGCAGAAATAATTGAAATTATCTGGTCTTCATATTTTTATACTTTAAAGTGGCAATGCTAATGTCAACTTAGCTGAGCAATTGTGAGTATGTGAAGCACCATAATTGCGACTGAAATACAATAGAAACTCAACAAATTCCACTTAATATTTTTATTACTATAGAGCTTTTTAAGGATGTTATATCTAAATGCATCATTGCTTTAAACTTAAAAAAAAAAAAAAAAAGTCTCATAAAATCCTAGGGGAAATATTTTGTTCAAGAGTAAAACCAAGCTTAGCCCTTTTGATCTCATCACTGAAAATTCTACATTGTAAACATAACTAATAATAAATCTCTCTAAAAATCATGTGTGTCTGTCTAACTATAAATAAGCAAATACTTATACATATGCATATGTCTGCATATATGTATGTATGTATTTCTGTGTGTGTATTTATATATGGGTGAGTATATAGATGAGAATATAGAGAGGTTGTTAGAACCTCTCCAAGGGGCTGACCTCTGATTGACTGATTGTCTATCTGTTGCTCTCTGTTCTACAAGTTGCCTAATGAAGGGGTAAGGGCAGCCAACACTAACACTGTTCACAGAGAAACTGCACTGGAAGCACATCTCTCCTACAGACGGAATACCAAGATACCAGAGCACCAAATGGACTGGGAGCCTCTGGAAAGGTGGTCCAACATTTTTGTAATAACTCAACACAAAAATGTCCCTAACAAATAACTACAATTTAAATAATAGCCACATCCATAGGACTCCAGCTTCAATCTCAGAATTATGAGAATTTGAAGAGCAGGCTTGAAAATAGACTATTGCACCATAGTTTTCACAAGCTCATGGTAGTGTAGTATTTTTAAACTAAAAAACAGGCAAACAAATTCTTTGCCATTGAGTCCATTTTGTTCATAGTAAATTCTTATAGGAACAAGTAGAATTGTCCACATAAATTTTCCAACGTTCTAAATAATTGTAAAAGCAGACTGTCATCTCTTTCTTTTATATATGTGTGTGTGTGTGTGTGTTTATTGTGAATTGATTGATAGTTTACATATGAGAACATCAGTTTTACACTCATCCAATATAATTTCATTTCATTGCAATGATTACAATCCCCTCCATACATCATCATTCAATAGTACTTGTTTCTATTCCTTCAGTTTTTGTTTTTTTTTTTTTTTTTTTTTGAATGTACACAAAAACACTCAAGAATATATAATCATTTAAACAACCAAAGGGCACATTCTGCAAGCCTGCCTCCTGGCTACTAGCACACAGCCTTTCTCTTTCCATGAGTCAGGAGTCCTCAGCTACTCTATCTCTCCATGTCCTCCTCTCTGCCTCCATCTCTGCTCAGACTGTCATCTCTTTTTCCCATGGTACACCAGGTAAGTTAGAACCACTGACCTTATGGTTTGCAGCCAAGCATTCAATCACTGTGTCACCAAAGCGCTTTCATTTTAAAACGACATAGACAATAAGCGGTTGCAAGAAGACAAATGGCTTACAGTCTCAAAATTATCTCCTGCACTCACATATCTTATTTTTTCTTGCCTTGAAATTATGTTGCTTTTGTTAAGGTGTAGTATGTCTTTTCTGACTCCTAGCAACCCTGTATACAATAGAATAAAACACTGCAAGGCCCAGCGCTTTCTGTCCACTCATTGCTGTACTTGAGTCCATTGTTGTAGCTACTGTGTCAATCCATGTCATTGAGGGTGTTCTTTTTCACTGACACTCAACTTTACCAAGCATGATGACCTTTACCAGAGACTGATCTCCCCTGATAAGGTGTCTAAAGAAAGTGATACGAGGTCTCACCATCTTTGTTGCTAAGGCGCATTATGGTTATTCTTCTTCCAAGACTGATTTGTCCTTCTTTGTCCAGTCCATATTATATTCAGCATTCCAACAGCACCATAATTCAAAGGCATCAATTCATCAATTTTCCAAAGTCATTGTCCAGCTTTCACATGTATGTGTGACTATGGGAAACACTCTAGTTTGGATCAGATGTATCTTATTCCTCAACATGACATTTTTCCTTTCAAAACTTTGTTTTTATTTCATAGTTCAACAAATGTTTTTATTTTTAGTTTCTACCAACACCATTCTTTTTATTCATTCATTCATTTTACCTTTCCTTGTGGTCATTTGCAGCAGATTTGTCTAATTCAGTAAGTCATTTAATTTCTTCAAAGCTGCCTCCATGGACATTGATGATGGATTCAGGCAAAATGAAATCCTCAACAACTCCAATCTTTTCTCCACTTGCCATGATGGTGCTTATTAGTCCAGTTGTGAGGATTAGTATTATACTTTTTTATGTTGAGGTGCAATCCAGACTGAAAACTGTAGAATGATCTTTATCATTAATTGCCTCCAGTCATCTTCCTTTTCAGTAAGCAATATCATTGCTTTATTATTTTTAGAATTATATTGTCAGCGGCATATTGGATGTTGTTAATGAGTCTTTCTCCAGTCCTGATGCCACATTTTTCTTCATATAGTCCAGCTTCTCCAATTATTTGCTAAGCATTCAGATTGAATAAATGTGATGAAAGGATACAAACTTGATGCACACCAGTCCTCATTTTTAGCTATGGTGTATGCCCTTGCTCTGTTTGTATGACTGCCTCATGGTCCATGCAGAGGTTTCACATGAGCATAACTAAGTACTCTGGAATGCCAATTCTTCTCAGTGTTATCCACAATTTGTTATAATACACACAGTTGAAAGCCTCTGCATAATAAATAAAGCACAGATAAACACCTTTCTGGTATTCTTTATCTGATATTACCAATGATATCTGACATTCCACATCCTCATCTGAATCTAGCTTGACTTTCAGCAGTGTCAGTGTACTACTTTAATTGTTTTTAAATTATCTTCAGCAAAATTGTACCTGAGTATGATATTAAAGGTATTGTTCAGTAATTTCTGTTGGATTATCTTTCTTTGGAAGATGAACAAATATACATCTTTTATAGCCAACAATAAAGATGAGTTACTTGAGTTAGTATAAAAGAAAAATCACTACTTTCTCTTTTTCCACTTCTAACCCACATGATATGAGTTCTGAAGAGTTATATTTACCTGAATTTACACTTTTGACCTGTGCTTTCAGATTGTTCCAAAAATCACCTGTAGTGACAGTAATAATTATTAAAAACAATCATTAGACAGTATTCAAAGAAGAAATATGTTTCCATCTCTCATTCATGATTTCTTTTCTTTCATAATTAAATGAAAATATTTCTATTCATTGAAACTTTCATGAATACATAAAAGTGAATTCATCAATGTGTATTTCCTCAGATGTAAATTAGTTAAAATGAAATCTATCATAGGAAGAGGATTTTAGTATGGAATAGTAAAGTCATTAAAACAAATGTATAAATCACATTTGTGAATGAAATACAAATTCCTAATGTATGAATGTGAAGACTCCTCTCTTACACCCACGTTAGGTTAGAACGCAGTAGCACATAGTAAGACCTTATTTAATACTTGCTGACCTCTAGCACTAATGTTAGGATACCAGTTACCTATTATTTTTCTACTACCAATGTACATGATTCAACTATGAAAAAGAAAGCGCTGAACCTTAACTACAATTAAGCTTGATTTCCCTTAAATGAAGTTTGTGAGCTTCTAGTTTTATCATCATAAGGAAAATAATTCATAAATTGGTTTGTGCTATTATATAGCTTTTATAATGCTGAATTTACAGTGTCCAAAATGGTTTAAAGGTCATATTAAGTGGCACACATAGGAGATGGACAATAAAAGCCTTCACAGTTCTTTTAGACTACATAGACTTAGGGGGTTTCCTTAAAGCTAGTAGCATCATATATCGATTCTCCATTTCTCAAAAATGTAATTCTACAATGAAGAACCATGGAGAAAGGCTTCAGAGTAGAACTGTGAATGGGCAGTTGGTCTATGTTAACTAGTCAGTGAAGTTCATAAAATGCATTGTTCCTGATGCAGTTGAACCACACTTATTTCATGAGAGAACCCAAGAGGTTAAATTCATTATTGTACAATGAATTCTAAAATGGAAGCTTTTTTATCAGAAGTTGCTGCTGTAGTTATTCATGATATTCCTTAACCCTCACAAGTAAAGTAGAAGTTGGATGATCACAAATACATCATGATCTATCAAATATGCTCCATACTGTTTCAGAATTAATAAGTATCAGCTGACAAAATTCACAGTGATACTTGGGAGGAAAAGTCTGTAAAGATATTTAAAGGCAGGCTTCTTCAACTCATGGAAATTTCCCTCCCAGTTAGAGAGAACATTCTAGTAACCAAAATAAATGATTCTTGCTGCTGGGTTGTGTGTCATTATGTTAATTCGATATAGGATTTCCTGATGTGGCACTGTAGGATAAGCTCTAGACCACACAGTCAGTTTGAACCACAAGTTCAGCAGTCCAAACTCACCAGTGGCTCTTCAGAAACCCTATATAGAGTCACTGTGAGTTGGAATCAACTTGGCAGCATTTAACAACAGTAATAACATAGGGTTTCGAAAGAACCTTGTTGATTTGAACCATCGACCTGGTGGTTCGCAGTCCAGCGTTTATCATACAGCACCATATCCTTGCATGTAGTTTAAATAGACAAGAAATTACAGGAAAAGTTACATCTTGCAGCAGTCATGCTATGCTTTACAATCATGATAGTCTTCTGAAACATTTCTGATTGTTTTCAAAATAGCTGCTTTCTAGAGGAAGTGGCACACCATTTAGAATACTGACTAAAGAGTCTCCAAGTAGAAGAGATGACACTGACCTTCAAACTGTCCTGATAATACAAGCATATTAAATTCACAAGACCAACGCTAACAGCTTATCAATTACAAAAAAAAAAAAACACCCAAAATCCTAATATCAGTCTATCACAGTGTCCATTTGGTAACATATAATATGTCACTTTGAGACACTTAGTTGGACACTTAATTGGAGAGTCCAAACCTACTAAAGTTTGAAAGACAAGTAATAACACTCATGTCAACCATTTTTGTGGCTGTTATGAGTCAGGTAATTTACATACACTATTTAAAAGGTCAGCTTTTTGGTTTTGTTTTTCCTCACCCATTACAGATGTAGAAGATAAAGGTGTTTATTTAACATTGTTTAGAGATATTATTTGAAACCAGGTTCTCTTAGGCTACTGTTATTTGCATCTAACTACATAGCTATCAGGAATGGTTTGTAATCATGACTGGCCTTTACAAGAGAACTGTGTATATGAAGGGAGTGCTGTGGCTCTAGATAAGCACTTAACTGTGAACCACAAGTCTGCAGTGCGAGCTCATCAGCTGCTCTTCAGGACATAGATCTGACTTTCTACTCCTGTAAAGATTCACAGCTTTGGAAACCCTATACAGGATCACTATGAGTTTGAACCAACTCAATGACATTAAACAACAGTATGTATATGGAAGGGAGGTATAAAAGAAGAGCAGAAAGGAGAAAGTAAAAGAGGGAAATAAAGAAAAGGAAAGAGAATAATTTGTTTTCCATTGCAAAAAAATGCTGTGGACTTTTCCTTTATATCAATGTAAGAACAAATTAGATATATTTCATAAAATAGAAATTCTGATATTCATCAAAGTAAACAGACTCATAGGCGATTGTAAATATGTATTACAATGATATCATTAATTAAGTCCATTATATGCATGTATCATTTAATTTTGATCTATGAGCTAGATCTTATTACATGTCCATTTTACAAATGAAGAAACTAAGATAGAGAAAGATAAAGACAATTTGCAAAGGTTATATGGCTTCTTAGTAGCAGACCAAGCATTTAAGACTCAGCAGTTTGAGACTGAGGCACTGTTCTACATTGCACCAACAGCTTTCATATAATGCTTCCTGTTTTGGTGATATTTCTATTAGCTCAACATTAAAAGATGTCACTAGAAACAAAGAAGAAACTATGCTTTAAAACAATGACCCTGCCTATTCTCTCCCACCTTGAGCAGTATTTACCTTTTATTCTCCTGATAAATAGTACCTTTGGTTTATGAACTAGTTATATACTCATGTCTTTGCATATCAAGTATATTGTAAGCATCCTGGAAATAGGAGTCATTTTTTCCTCTGGCATTCTATTATATCGACATCTCTCTTGTACCTAGTAATAATAGTAACACTTCAGAGTGCTTTATGGTTTCTGAGCGCTCCAGAAATTCAACCTTGCTCCCAATAGTAATATATTCTATTGTAAAAATGGCCTACTAGAAACATCTGACCTCCTCTGACTTCACAAGGAGGAAAGAAGAGCAAAATCAACAACCGAAGGCTGGTTCCAATGAAATGAAGATCAGATATGCTTCTACCCTTAATCTTTTTTTGATTCTCCTATCAACCATCCCTTCCATGGCTCTCTCTGAGTTTGGAAATCCGTTGTCATGGCTGTACAGAACTCACACACAATTCTCATGATTATGGGGTTTCTAGAGAAGTAACAAGTTAAAGTTTGTTCTTGTTGTTGTAAGTGCTATCAAGTCAGTTCCAACTCATAGCAACACTGAATAGTTTTCCAGGAAAGGCTGGTGAGCTTGAACCACCAATCTTGCAGTTCAAACTGACCTTTCAGTCCAGCACACTAACCCACAGCACTACACAAAGTTCAGAATCAGAAAAAAATTAGGATATGTTCTTCTCAGCCAGGCTGTAGGCACACCACTCTCTGGTTCTTGGCCCCCTGGCCACAGCTCCTTGTCCCCTGACCTATTCAGGAGAGTGTTCCAAAACTCTTTGGGTCAGAGGCACCCACTCCACTAGGAAGCATCCTGCCTGAAGACACTCAGGTTTCTCACTCCATGGGCCATTGTTCCTTGGGCCAGAAAACCCACTGCTCTGTCTCCTGCCCGTGTATTGGTTCTGCTGCTTTTGTCATCATTTCTTTGCCACTGCTCCATGCTACTTCTAACTATCTCTAGCGTCCCAGCTGTCTCTCTTCTGGATACAGTAGGTTCCTATACAGGAATCTCAGTTCTAAAGAAAGCCCTCAATTCCTGGCTCTTCTGTTTTGGTGATCATAAGATTTCTCTTTTCTACTTCTTTGATGGCTCACTTTAAGCCTATTTTTGTTGTTCAGTGCTGTCGAGTCTGTTCTGACTCATAGCGGCTCTGTATAGGGTGCCCAAGGATCTGCTGGTGAGTGTGAACTGCCAATCTTGTGGTTCCTAGCCCAGTGCTGATCCTACAGCACCACACCAGGAGCCCAGATATAATGCCTTGTTGTTGTTGTTGTTGTTAGGTGCCATCAAGTCGGCAACAACTCACAGCGACCCTATGTACAATAGAACGAAACATTGCCCAGTCCTGGGCCAGCCTCACAACTGTTGCCACACTTCAGGGGTCTTCCTCTTTTTCTCTGACCCTCCACCTTACCAAACATGATATCCTTCTCCCATGACTGGTCCCTCCTGACAACATGCCTGAAGTATGAGAGATAGAGTTTAAATCGCGGAGATATAAAGCCTAGCAGATGGAAAACCGGACCAATCCCCATGTTAGGATTCCATACACTTAGTTGCATGACTCCAACCCCAAAGACAGAGTCCTTGTGTGGCATTATATTTCATGGGAAATCCTATAGAGGGCCGCTATGAGTAGGAACTGACAAGATGACACGTAACGACTTAATGACAACAGTCTCCACAAGAGAGTCATGCACCATGTTTATACTGTTGTTTTTGTTGCAAAGTGCTGTTGAGTTGGTTCCGAACCATAGCGACCCTGTATAGGGTTTCTGAGGAACAGCTGGTGAGCTTGAACCACCCACCTTGCAGTTCAAATGGCTTTGCAGTCTGGCACATTAACCCACAGCACCAAACTAGGAATCCATGTCTATATTACTAACCAGCTATTCAACCCCCTTGGTGGGCCACAAGCACCACACATTTTCATAGTCTCACCTAGTCATGTTTACTGGAGAACTGTGTGGTGCTGTAAGATAAGCACTGAAGTGCTAGACTCAAGGTAACATTATGTATAACAGAACAAAACTTTGCTTGGTCTTGTACTATCTTCAGATTGCTGCTATGTTTGAACCCATTATTACAGCCAGTTTCCATCATTTTTGCTAACCCTTCACTTTTCCAAACATAATATCCTTTCAAACTCACCAGCTGCTCCTAGGAAATCATATACAGAGTTTCAATGAGTTGAAACCCACTCTGACACGTAGTAATAATAACCTAATCATTGGGTGGGAGTTACAAAGACTATGGCATAAATTGTTGTATTAAATTGTATAATTCATTGCCAATTTACAAATTTGAAATTTTAGGCTCAGAACATAAAAATGACTTACTCAATACCATGTACTAAAAGATGAAAGTTGATTTTTAATCCGAGACTTTTTTATCTTGCAGTCCTTTCTAATATGCCAATATTTTTTCTATAATTTATATTCTTGCATATAGAATGGTGGTGGCTGTTAGTTATGTGCCTTGGATTCAGTTTCAACTCATAGGGACACAACATAGGGTTTCTGAGGTTGTAAATTTTTATGGGAGCAGAAAGCCTCATCCCTGGAGGAGCGGCTGGTAGATTCAAATTGCTGACTTTGTGGTTAGCAGCTCAGCCTTTAATCAACTACACTATCACAGCTCCTCTAAATATAGAATGTTATTATTTTTGTTAAGTGCCCTCGAGTTTGTCCCCACCTATGGCAACCCTGTATAGGGTTTCTGAGGAGTGGCTGGTGAGTTTGAACCACTGACTTTGCGGTTCAAACTGACCTTGCAGTCCAACGCATTAGTCTGCAGCACCACACCAGGGCTCATGAATATAGAATTGTTGTTGTTGTTGTGTGCTGTCGAGTCGGTTCCGACCCATAGCGACCCTGCACAGGGTTTCCGAGGGTGTAAATCTTTATGGGAGTAGAATGCCTCATCTTTCTCCCGCGGAGCAGCTGGTAGTTTCGAACCGCTGACCTTAAGGTTCGCAGCCCGATTCGTAACCACTACGCTACCAGAGCTCCTTGAATATAGAATAGGCATCTAAAATATTTAATTAAATAATTTTTTTTTTTTTAAATAAATAGTTTATGAGACCTCTCTAACTGACCCAGCAAGCACCAAAGTATGTCCTGACAAATACAGGGATGTTTCTAAATTGCTCACAATATTGTAATTCCGGCTTGAAAATGATCATTTGCTATTTTGCCTACAGAAATAATAATATAGGGTCATCTAAATAGGAAAAGGAATTTGGACTTTATGGTTTTATTGCTGGCTTTAGGGAGAAATATCTTAATTTAAAATTATGTGGAGACTTGTTAATGCTATCTCTCTCCTTTAAAAAAAGTTAATTTATAAGCCCTTTGCTGTTTGCAAGTAGGGAATGTACATAATAGGAAAAGGTCCCGTTTTAGTTCAATAAGTTCACAGTATAATGAATAGATATCAGCAGGTATCAGAAACCATATCTATGCAATGTTTTCTAAAGCAGATTCATTGACAAAGTGCCTGTGTGTTTTAAAACATGACAAAGTGCTCACCTTTACACATTTATATATGTTGGTGTTTCTTATTCACAGGCAAACACTGAGAAGGCAAATGTTAGTAGCCATTGAGTCAGCACCGACTCATGATAACTTTATGTATAACAGAGCAAAACCTTGTCTGATCTTGTATAATTCTCACAGTTGTTGCTGTTTGAGACCATCATTATAGCCAGTTTCCCTTGTTTTTTGCTGACCCTCCACTTTGTCAAACATGACATCTTTTTCTAATCAGTGTTTCCCTAATCCTTGGTATTTTTCAGTCACTTGAATCAAACTATAGATGAATCAAACTATAAACTTGTAATTGAAATGTTGGAAGTTCCTTTTCATCTACTGAATAATCAATCTTGAATACCCAATGGAGCACAGTTCTAGTCTGATGGATATGAATTTGAAATTGACTAGAGGGCAATTGGAGTCCTGGTGTGCCACTGTATGAAAAGCACTGAACCGCTAACCAAAAGGTCAGCAGTTCAAACCCACCAGCTTTTCCTTGGAAACCCTATACAGAGGTCACTATGAGTCAGAATTGACTTGACAGCACTTAACAACAACAGATGGATTTTTTTTTTTTTTTCTGGTTTAAGGATAAGAGATTTTTTTCAACTATATGAGAGATTCTGATTTATTGTATAGCTTGAAAATGATAGACCAATGGGTAGATCTAGTTGTAGCTGACCTTCTAGGAGGAGGGGAAAAGCAGCAGAGCATCCGTTGAGATGAGTGACTTGACAACCTTAGGTTCTGCTTTGAGTTTGGCAAGACTTGATGAAGATGGCAATCTGTCCTCATTTCATCCTCATTAAAAGGAGATAGCAGGATGTTCAAGGTCTGTTACAGGTAGTCAAGGCATATTGTACTCTATAGCTCAAGAGATTTTTGATTGAATGGTCCATGTTTGCAAAGATATCAACTCCTATTCTCTGAAAACCATTTGTACAGTCAATGTAGAAAACTTTGGAAGAAACCAATGTATTTGCTATGTGTTAAAATTTTTTTTAAATTGTTTAAAATAATACTATTTCTGTTATGTAAGCAATTTTGAAGCAAAATATTAGTTAAATAAGGAATACACATTGAAACACAACATATTTGCAAAGTTCTCTCACACACATATACATACACAAGGGTAAGTTAAAAAAATACTGATATAAAATCATAGAAATCTTTATTTTTAAAAAAATGTGAAGCTACTACTTCTTGACATATCCTCTATTTAGGTTGTGTTTTCTATAGCACTTAACAACAACAACGCTTTCCCAAAGAATTCTGGGTTCTTAAATTAACACCTTGTCAAAATAGCAGTTATGGTGTACTAGAGAGTCCAAAGTCCACAAGGTTGGCAGTTCAAACATATCAACTGCTCCTTAGAAACCAACTTGAAGGCACTTAACAACAACAACAACAATGTCTAAGTGGCTCTAATCAAGCAATAAATTCAAAATGGCGTATGATACTCTTCTTTAAAGAAGAAATCAGGATGTTCAAGGTCTATAACACTTGGTCAAGGCATATTGGACTCTATTGCTCATGATATTTCTGATCCACACTTACTGTGAAGAGAAAATGAGACTCTAGCATTGAAAAGTGCTTTGAACATATATTTTTAGCATATACCAGAGTACCACTGAGCAACTTCAAAAGGAAACTGACTCCATTTATATTTTAAGAGTAGAAGCTTGTTTAGCAGAGCCAAGTCAATGAATACAGATTAAGCTTGTCATTTTCCTTTTAGTAAAACCTAAAGTATATGATGCATGTTTGTCTTTAGCGTATATCCTTTGTGGCATCATAATCAGAATTTTGCCATGACTTATAAACATATATATTGTAGTAATTCTTTTAAATTTTTAATTATTTGGTTTTGTTTTATTTCCAGAATTAAGTTTTTGCTATCTTTAAATATTGTTAAGACTATGACAAGGTTTAAATATATCTTTGAATTAGTGACTCCACCCCAAAATATATCTAACATGATAGTAGTTTATTGTAATAAATATTTAAACTTAATATGAAATTAATATAATAATATTTTATCTGAAAGCCCTTTAAATGCTTGAAGAAAATAAAAACAAACTTTAGAATGTTTTCCTTCACCATAGAATCTAAAAAATCCAAAACTCTTACTTAAAATTCCCATGTATCTAGTTAGTAATCAAATGACCTAGGATCACAAATCAATGTGTTCATCTAAACTTGGATGAATAATGAAACAAAGGAAGGGGAGTATCCCTGGAGAATGTGAGTTGATAGAGGTTTGGAGGTGGTGGTGTTGAGGGGGCAGGCTTCCTTCACCTAGTGCTCAGTCCATAGCAGCAGAGTGTCTACCCTAGAACATTCTTTGAGATACAATTTGAAGCGTATTTCCTCCAGCTGCACAATTTTCATTCTAAACCTTTAGCCCTCTTTGTTGATCATATGAATGTCAATAACCTCTTCAATAAAACCTGTTTCTGTTTTAATCTTCTCCTAGTTTTTGTATGTTGTGTATGTGTAAGAAAGAGAGAAGTAGAGAGAGAGAGAGAAACAACTCAAAATCCTGCTTTATTCAGAAAGGTGGTCTTCTTCGATTGAGGGGCTCTGTCTGTGTTCTTATGTCTGTGAGCTTTTGATTCCTACGAGTCTAAAATATTAAAAATATGACGGTAAAGGGCATCATCCAATATAACACTACTTCAAATCTATCTAACATCTAGCATTAAGAATAAAAAACTAAAACAAGTCCCTACAATTATAAACATCAGATACCATATTTAATTTAAAGAAAGAAAGGAAACCACTAAAGAAAGAAAGGAAACCATGAAAGAAAGAAAGGAAACCACTGTAAGATAAGCACTGGACAGCTAACCACAAGGTTGGTGGTTCAAATCCACCAACTTCTCCTTGGAAACAGATGAAAACACTTAACAACAGCAACAAACTCTAAGTGGCCCTAATCAAACAATAAATTAAAAAATGTCTATGATACTCTTCTAAAAAGACTAAATCAGGATTTTCAAGGTCTATTGCACTTGGTCAAGGTATATTGGACCCTACCTCATAAGATTTTTGATTGAATGGTCCATGTTTTTAAAGATCTGAACTTCTATTCTCTGAAAATCATTATAAAGTCAAAGTAAACAATTTGGAAGAAAACTATTTATTTGCTCTATGTAAGAATTTGTAGAAATAGTTCAAAATAATACTATTCCTGTTGTATAAGCAAATTTGAAGCAAAATATTATTTAAATAAGGAATACAAATTGAGAGACACTTTATTTGCAAAGTTCTAGCAAACACAGGCAGATGAACACACAAGGATAAGTAAAAAAGTATTGCTATACAATCATAGAAAATGTTATTTTTTTAAAAAGTGTGAAGCTACTGCTTCTTGGCATAGCTACTATCTAGGTCTATAAACTTCTAAAGATTGTGTTTCCATCCCTCTAACACTTACACAAAGAATTCCGTGAGCTTAAATTTTACACCTGGTCCAAACAGTAGTTTTGAGATACTAGAGCGTCTAAATCAAGTTCTTTTGAAATGTTATTTGAGTTTGGGGAACAAAAAATGTCTGAATGGGGTAAGATAAGTCTGGAGGAGGGTGATAAAGGTTCCACATGAAATTCTTATAGAGCAGCCCTTGATACCCTAAAAGAATGAGTAAATGCATTGTCGTGATAGGAAATAAATTCTTCAGAACAACTTTCGTGGGCTTTTGTCTAACAATTCCAGTTTCTAGTGTTATTAGTACTTCTTCCTAATAAATCTTGGGATTGTGTTGTATCTTTCAGGAATATCTATCAAGATTATGCCCTTAGAATCTCTGAAATAATTATAATAACCTTCTCAGCTGACATTTCTGCCTTGAATTGAACGGACTCCATTGTTTGGATGGGACCTTAATTTTAAAGCATAATGATACTAGGAGCTCTGGTAGTGTAATGGTTATGAATTAGGCTGCAAACCTTAAGGTCAGAAGTTTGAAACGACCAGCTGTTCCACGGGAGAAGATGAAACTTTCTGCTCCCGTAAAGATTTACAGCCTCGGAAACCCTGTACCGGGCGGGTCACTATGGGTCGGAACCTACTTGACAGCCCTGAACAACAAAAACAATGATATTAAGGAGTCCTGGTGTGGCGTGGGTTAATGCACCAGACTGCATAGCCGTTTGAACTGCAAGGTCGGTGTTTCAAGCTCACCAGCTTCTCCTCAGAAACCCTATATAGGGTCGCTATGGGTCGAAATTGACTCAACAGCACTTAACAACAACAACAAAAATGATACTAAGGAGATCTGGTGTGGCACTGTGGGTTAATGTGCTAGACTGCAAAGTCGGTTTGAACTGCAAGGTTGGTGGTTCAAGCTCACCAGTCGCTCCTTGGAAACCCTCTACAAGGTCGCTATGAGTCGGAACAGACTCGGCGGCACTTCACAACAACAATGATACTAAGGTGTACTGGTGTAGCACTGTGGGTTAATGCACTGGACTGCAAAGTCACTTTGAACTGTAAGGTTGGTGGTTCAAGTTCACCAGCTACTCCTCTAAAGCCTAATACAGGGTCGCTATGAGTTGGATCAGACAGCACTTAACAACAACAATAATACTAAGACAAGTGAAGTCCTAAGAGAACTTGTCTACAGCCATCAATGACAGCAGAGCCATATTTAAACATATTTTGTTTAGAATAAAGTCATGTATGTCTGAACTGGACCCCTAGGGGCAAGATCAACCACTCCCCTCCTTTTGTTTCAAAATGTCTAGCTTTACATTTGCAACATTCACAATCAGTCCTGAAAGCAATTATTCACTATTGAACCCATCTCCTTTCACCAGCCCTATCTAGAAAAGTTGGAAACCACTCACTGGAGATTCTACCTTCCTCCACACCCTCTGAAACGAAGCTCCCTCTTGCAAACTGGTAAGCCAGTCACTTCGGGCCTTTGTAGACCCGGAATTTTGGGTAGCCAGTGTCTAAGTTGCCCATCCCTGTCAACCCTGTGTACAGAGGGGGTGGGAATTATCGTTGCTGTAAAGATATGTTACCTCTTTTAAGCTACTGCATCCATAAGTATAGGTCAAGTTCACTTTTTTTTTTCCCCCTTTTTTCCTCTAGTTGAGTTCTGATCATCCAGCCATTGAAGCTAGGGCAAATAGGTACTATCTGCAAGTATGGGTGTTCTTGTGCATCTCCCCTCATGAACATTTCTTCACGTTTGTTGGCTGCCCAAATTTCTTCCTTGGTGAAGTGTCTGTTCATGTCATGTGCCCATTTTTTAATTGGGTTACTTGCCTTTTTCTTGTAGAGAAGTTATAGTTTCCTATAGATTTTAGAAATTAGTCCCTTTAGGGATGGGTCACTGCAAAAGATTGATTCCCATGCTATGGGCTCCCTTTTTACTTTTTTGTTGAGTTCTTTTGATACACATAAGTTTTTAATTTTTAGTATGTCCTAATCATCTATTTTGTCTTCTTTTGTTTGCACAATTTTCACAATGTTTGGTATTCTGTGTGTGCTCTGTTTTAGAGCCTTCAAATTTGTCCCTATTTTTTTAAATAATGGCCTTTCTAATTCTGGGATTCACATTTAGGTCTTTAATCCATGTTAAGTTGGGTTTTGTATATGGCTTGAGATAAAGGTCTTGCTTCAATCTTTTGCATATCGCTCTCCAATTCTGCCAGCACCATCTGTTGAAGAGACTATCTCCTCCCATGCAATATACTTAGGCCCTTTGTTGGAAATTAGTTGGCTGTGCGTGGATGGGTTAATTTCTGGATTTTCGATTCTGTTCCATTGATCTATGTATCTTTCATTGTACCAGTACTATGCTGTTTTGATCACTGTAGCTGTGTAGTTAATTTTGAAATCAGGGAGTGAGAGGCTTCCAACTTTATTCTTCTCCTTAAGTAGTGCTTTGCTTATCCTGTGTCTGTTTACTTCCATATAAAGGTTGAAATTTTTTTTTCATCTCTTTGAAGAATGGAATCTGGATTCAGATTGCATTATATGTATACAATGCTTTGGGCAGTATTGATGTTTACACAATTGTATGTCTTCTTATCCAGGAGCATGGAATATTCTTCCATTTTTGTAAGTACCTTTTGGTTTCTTTTAGTAGTGTTTTGTAGTTTTCTTTGTATAGATCCTTTGTTTCTCTGATTACATCTATTCCTAGATATTTCATCCCTTGGGTGGATATTGTAAATGGTACTGCTTTCCTAATGTCCTTTTCAGCACTGTCATTATTAGTATAGAGGAATCCAACTGATTTTTGTATGTTGATCTTATACCCTGTCATTTTGGTGAATCTTCCAATGAGGTCTAGTAAGTTCACTTCTGAGACTTTGGGATTTTCTATGTATACGATCATAACATCTGCAAATAGAAACAGTTTTACATCCTCTTTGCTTATTTGGATGCCTTTAATTTTCCTATCTCACCGTATAGCTCTGGCTAAAGACTTCCAACACAATACTGAATAGGAGTGGTGACAAAGGGCATCCTTGTCTGGTTCCTGTTCACAAAGGGAAGGCTTTCAATAGCTCTCCATTGAGAGTAATGTTGGCTGTTGGTTTTGTATATATGCTCTTAATTATCTTGAGGAATTCCCCTTAAATTCCTAGTTCGTTGAGTGTTTTTATCAGGAAAAGATGTTGAATTTTGTCAAATGCCTTTTCTGCATCAATTGATATGATCATGTGGTTCTTTTTTTTTTTTTTTTCTTATTTATATGGTGAATTACATTGATTATTTTTCTAATGTTGAACCATCCTTGCATCCCTGATATGAATCCCACTTGGTCATGATGTATTATTTTTTTGAAGTGCTGCTGGATTCTGTTGGCTA
>NW_006408519.1:12277371-12279828 GCF_000296735.1 Chrysochloris asiatica | reverse complement strand
CCATGTATTTGACTTTATTTCCTTGGTCTTCCTATAATTGATTTCTAGTTTTATAGAATTATAGTCTAAAAAGATGCTTTGTAGTATTTTGATATTTGTAAATTTATGGAGGCTTGTTTTGTGGCCTAACACATGTTCAATTCTGGAGAATGTTCCTTGTGCACTGGAAAAGAATGTATATTGTGCTGTTGTTGTATTGAATGCTCTGTACAAATCTGTGAGTTCAAACTGGTTGATTGTGCTGTTTAGTTCCTCTTTATCTTTGTCTCGTTTCTTTCTGGTTGTGTTATCCCTTTTTGGAAGTGGCATATTAAAATTTCCCACTATAATTGTACATTTGTCTATTTCTTCTTCAATTCTAGTATGATTTGTTTTATATATCTTGGTGCTCTTTTATTAGAGGTATACATATTTATTATGGTTATGTCATCTTGCTCAATTGACCCTTTAATCATGAGGTAGTGTCTTTCTTTATCTTTTATGCTTGTTTTTGCCTTAAGGTTTATTTTATCAGAGATTAGTATTACCAATCATGCTCGTTTTTTATCGCAATTAACTTGGTGTTATTTTTTCCCGTCCTTTAACTTTTAGTCTGTTTTTGTCTTTGTGTGTAAGATGTGTCTCTTGCAGTCAGCATATTTAAGGGTCTTGTTTTCTTATCCATTCTGCCACTCTCTGTCTCTTCACTGGTGATTTAATGCATTGACATTCAGTGTAATTGTCGATAGATATAAATTAATTGCTGTCATTATGTTAGTTTTTTGAGGTGTTGGCTGCTCGTTCTTTTGTTCTGCTTGCCTTCTTGTGCTGGGTTCATGGTTTTTGGGCTATTGCTTGTCAGTCTATTCTTTGTTTTAATGTTTCCATGGTCTACTTGCATCTTCATTTTCATTGCATGTTGTAAAGTACTAACTTTCTTTGAAGTTAACGTATAGTCTAATAACTTTTCCCTCCATTTAAAATAGGCTATTGTGTCCTGCAATCTACCTGACTTCCTCACCACCTGGTTCTCTGTTCCTATATTTTTTCCCTTCTTTGACATTATTATTATTTTGATCTTTGATCGACCTCCCAGGTCCTCTGAATTTGTGGTTGTGATTTTGTTCTGTTCTGGACTCTGCTATCTGTTGACTGATTTGGTGTTGCCTAATCAGTCCATCTCTGGTTGTTGTCTGTTCTTGTTGGTTTCAGTCCAAAGAACTCCTTTTAGGGTATTTTGAAGCACTGGTTGGCTTTGACAAAGTCTCTTAGCTTCTGTTTATCCTGGAATGTTTTGATTGCACCTTTGTATTTGATTGACAGCTTTGCTAGGTAGGCTATTCTTGGTTGGCAGTTTGTTTGTTTTTTTCTTTTAGGGTTGTATATATGTCTCCCCATTGCCTTTTTGCCTGCATGGTTTCTGCTGAGAGGTCAAAGCTTAATCTGATCTGCTTGCCTTTGTAAATAGCATTTCTCTTTGCCCTGGCTGCTTTTAGGATTCTCTCCTTGTCTTTGATTTTGGAGAGCTTGATTATGCTATGTCTTAGTGATTTTCTTTTGGGGTCTGTCCTTCCTGGGGTTTGATATACTCTCATCCTTCAAGATGTTAGGGAAATTTTCTTTCCGAAGTTCCTCATCTATCTCCTCTGTGGACTTCTGTGATTCTTCCTTTTCCAGAATGCCAATAATTTTTAAGTTATTCCTCTTCATGTTATCTAACATGAATCTTAGACTGTCTTCAGACATTTTTATCCTTTTTTCTGCTTGCTCTTCTATCTTAGCAGTATTGAGAGATTTGTCTTCCAGCTTGCTGGTTCTGGCTTCCATCTCTTCAATTCTATTCCTTTGCCATTTCTGTGTATTGTCCATTTGTGATATTTTATTATTAATCATCTATACCTCATTTTGCAGGTTTTGGATTGTTTGCAATGCTATATCTATCTTGTTTGATTGCTCTTGTAGCACTTTTCTGACTTCTTCTTTATTTTCTTCCACCCCTCTGTGATGCTTTAGATTTGTCTCCATATCATTCTTCCGAATTCCTTCTCATGCAGATACCAAGCCTCGTCTTCCTCTAATGAGAAATCTTTGTCTGCCTCCAGCTCTTTTGACTCAGTTACTCTTTTCCTTTCGTGGACATGTGCTGAAATCCTTTGTTGTTTTTTCTTGGACATTTTCAATAATTAGATGTGTTGTCAATGATTAAATGGATGTATGTTGCTGTATTGTTAAGCTTATTAAGTGTATCCTGGTGGATGTGATCTGGAGATATGCTTCCCCTTTCACATACCTTATTACTCAACTGCAAGCTATCTTAGCAAGTGTTAGCTATCTGTGTAATACATAGCAGCTTGTATTGGCTCTTATGCAGATAATGGGATATTATGGGGTATGCTTGTAGCTTGGCTATATTGCCACAATTGCTGTCTCTTCTTGGATAATGTAGGAAAAGAAAGCTCCCACCCCCAGGAAAGAAAG
>NW_006408519.1:12269175-12276372 GCF_000296735.1 Chrysochloris asiatica | reverse complement strand
TTCTCCTGCCCCCCAAATCAAAAGTCTATAGTATATTCTTACAAAGGAGCCAATAGTTAAATCTCTAGTAGGATAAAATGTTTTTTAAGTATTACTCAAATTTTTATTTGATCACTGGTAGAAAATTTTGTTCTACAAATCTAGAATTAAAAATGTGTTATTTTTAATTCATTATATATTCATGTTTTAAGCCTATCAGAGGTTAGCCAAACCTACATAAAACATGAATTTGGGCTCAATCACAAAATAACTAAGTTTAATTTTTGTTAATTAATGCTTACTTCATGCCAAATTTCTTAGCTTTTTCTCTCTTTAAATCTATGATCTTAGTATTTTTCCTTAAAAAAATACATTTTTTCAGAATTTCTTTCTAGATAGCACTTTATGGTTGATAAATTTAAAATTGTAGATATCATCAAACATTTTTAGAATAGTCAATTCACATAACAGAATATTATACTTTGAAAATAGAAGATAAATCCACAGTCTGATGATGGCAAAAGTAAAAACCAATTATCAGTAACTCCCAAATGTGAAAGTATGAGGTGTCTTTCTCCAATTGTAGCCTAGGTTATTGAAGAATTTTTATTTTTTGTTTTACTTCTACATGCTCTCTAACGAATGTAAAGCCTAATATATTCTATGCTTTATAAAATGTCTTTAAAACTATTTCTATGTAGTTCTCTCAGATTGTATCTAGCAAAACAAGACATTTGTATAAACATGTTTAATAGTCTAGGTAATTAGAATTTCACAAATTGGTGGTAATCAATTAATAAAACGTTTCAAAAATGAAAAAAAAAATTAGTCCTGAAGGAACTTACTTGAAGCTTACTGCCTGGTGTGCCTGAAAGTCTGAGAAGCTGGGGGCTTCAGCAACAATCATTGAAGATTAGCAGAAAGCTTCATTTTCTCTAGCCACCTTAGTCAACATTTCTTTATTTGGGAGGGTGTACGCTAGAGAATTCTGGGAAACACTCCTCTCTCAGACTTCTGGGCAGATAATCAAGGAGATGAAAAGATATGTACTCCACTACCATCAGCTGAAATATCAATGGCGGTATTTTAAGTACATGTATTTTTTTAAATCCAATGGCCAGCTTTAGATCCAGAAGGTAGTGAGGGAAGAAGGGTCAGAAATTAAGGGGAGATACAGAAAGATGGAATTAATAACCTCAAGCTACTTTTCTGACCATTTCTTGATCATGTGACTTTGAAACGTCCTATCACAAGGAAGTCCTGGTATGGCACTGAAGGATAGGTGCTGGACCTCAAGATTGATTTGAACCACAAGGTGGGCAGTTCAAACTCACCAATTATTCCTCAGAAATCCTATACGGGGTCATGGTATGGAATCGACTTGATAACACTTAACAACAACATCATAAAGAACGTTAAAAACTGACAAAAATACCAGACAGAAGTCTCCAATTTAACTTCTTTCTAGAAAGTTTCCTTTAAAGCAGTAAAGGAAACCTTTGCTTCTATTGCCATCTGCAACTTAAATGTTTCAGACATATGCCTACTTTCTTACACAATCTTATACAAATAAGCCTCATAATAATATTCCTTGTTGATGATTCTTGTGAGAAATGACCAAATATACTTCTCTAAGTATTCTCATAAGAACTAACCATGACTCTTAAAAAGACAAAAATAGTTTTAAATACTTTTCTTCATATTATCAGACTTATACACATCCCATGCCTCATCCACAGAGACCTTCATAGTACTTACACTTCTTGGTATTTATGTCAAGCTTTACTAGTTTGAGCTTACTTGAGCTCAGTCCTTAAATGAAACATTTTCATTTTAAAACATGCCATAAATTACTCTTTCTGAGAGAAATGATATCTTGCATATTATCCAGGGTTTTCTTTCATAGTTTTCATCTTTGAATTAGAAAGATTCATATATATGTATCTTTGCCAATTGATTTCAATTTTGTACGCACACAGACAACTTACAACATTTTGTACATATAGATCCATTTTTCAATGAGAAGAATGTGTTTCTCTTTTATAGCTATGATTCAATAATAAGTATATAATTTGCCACATCAAACCTCTTCTGGATCATAAAATCTCCAGTTATTCCCTTTAAACAAAACGTTTCATAGATGAACAGTGCTCTCCTGTGATCAAAGACAGGAACTGCTTGCCTCATAAAACAGGTAATTACTGTCTTTTTATTGCCAGTGGTTTGCCTCCTGTTTTCCTATGGTTATGAGCAAGATTATCTTCTGTAGGTATCATGCCCATTAACTCTCAGAGAACTCTTCCTTTTTTTTCAATCCCACGGTGAAATATGTTACTATCCGAATTAATTTACTCACAGAATTACAATAGAAGCCCTTCCACATCATATTTACCTTGGTTAGAATAAAATAGTTTTATTCTAAGAAAGATAGTTTGTGAATATGAAATTATCTTTCTTGAACTTATCACGTAAATGTTGGCAAACTAAGAGACATTTTATTTGCAAAGTTATCTTCTATAGGCCTACATGCTTATGTTACATTAGAGTTGAGGATTCTATATTTTGTCCAACCCAGAGTTTCATCAAAAAAGTAGACTTTATACCATACCTCCAGAAAAAGAGTTTCTGAGGAGATTTGTCATTTTAAATGCCCACAATTTACAAAGCACCCAACAGCACTCACTCTGAAACAATTCCTATTTCTATTATGAAATAGAGCTTTAAGCTTCCAACATAAGTGTTCTATATTCATGAGAGTAGTTTCCTGAGGTTTCTGTAAAACCACCATAATTTCCACTGACACATTTATCTAACAGTTGATGTCATTTTGGTGAGAGAAGGAAGGCAGCTAGAAAACGTGTACCCTATGAGCAATGATCCAGAACACACCACAAACACATCTGTCAGAGCAGCCTTCTTTGGGGAAAGTCAGCCCAGTTGCTATATAATCAGACTGCCACCTAGATTAATGTCATACAGAAAAGGCTAAATTGTGTGCCCCTCTTAAAATGGTAAACATGTTCTGTCACATAACACAGTGCAATGTTTCTGAGAAACTCCTTTCTCATACTTAAATTGACACAAAGCCAGTTGTTTGCATATTTGAAGATTATAGACTTGTATGTGTCATGGTGGTGGTGTCAGGTACACTTGAAATAATTTGTTAAAACTCACAGCAACCCATGTGACCAGGTAGAACTACCTCATGGAGTTTTCTTGGTTCAAATATTTAAGAAAGTAGATAGTCAGGTCTTTTCCCAGTGGAGCTGCCATATAGGGTTGAGCTGCCTCACCTTTTAATTAACAACTGAGTACTTGACCATTTCACCACCAGGACTCCTTATGTATTTGCATGTAAGTATACATATTTATGTGTGTGTGTGTATACTTTCATATATATTTATATATTTTATGTTAGAAATGGTATTGCTTGTCATAGTGTTGGTGTTGGCATATCTCAGCTGTGGTGGAATCTAAATCCTACTTACTGGAGCTGCCTACAGTCAGAGCTGACAGATGTTAGAGCAACCATCTGCCACACACCTGCTAGAGCCAATGCTGATAGTACTAAAAGCAGTGCAACAAGGAGCTCTATTTACCAGCAAGTGTAAATCAAAACCAAACCTAATGCTGTTTAGTTGCTTTCGTTTACTTAACACATAGTAGCCCTACAGGACTCCTGATGTGGTTCTGTAGCATCAGCACTGGACTGTCAACTACAAGGTCAGAAGTTCAAAGCCACCAGCTATTCATTGGAACCCATATATAGGGTCATTATGAGTCAGAACTGACTCACCTAACAACAACAGCAAAGCCCTATATGACAGAGCAGAACTGCTCAAAGGGTTGCCAAGATTAAGTCTTTACAGAAGCAGACTGCCACATATTTCTACTGAGGAATGACTGGTGGGTTCAAACTGCTCAGCTTTTCATTAATAGCCAGATGCTTTAATCACTGAACTTGCAAGAATCCTTAAAGTCAGACTCTGAAGAAAAAGCCATCTTAGGAAACCAAAAGAATTTGACTTGTGTACCTGAGTGAAGATCATGTTATTTGGGCAAAGAGAACATCGATACCTAAAGCACTTGACAGACACACAAATCAATGTCTCATTGAAACACTTTGCTACCTAAGATATTTACTAAGACTAAGAAAATAAATTGTTCAGGTTTACTGGACATGAAATTGTGAGGCAGTAAAATCTCAGGGGTTAGCAGCTACTGTTGGGTTAATGGTCACTTTCTTGTTGTTAAGTGCCATGGAGTTGGTTCCAATTTATGGTGACTCAGTATAGTGTTTCCAAAGAGCAGCTGGTAAGTTTGAACCACCAACCTTGTGGTTCAAACCGACCTTGCAGTAAATGCTATAGGGTAGTATAGCACAGGAAATAAAATAAATTGCTTTCTCACACATGATGAGAATTTGTTTCAAGTAGCAAAAACAAAAAGAATTGAAACAAAACCTGAAAAAATGTTTTTCAGAAAAGATCAGTTTAATATCAGTAATGGATATTGTATATAGCTGTTCTTCTATCTGTCCAGCACACTCTGCTCTTATATATACATTTGGAGATCACCAATCAATCCATCCATTCTCTCTCTTTCCCATAAACACACACACACACATTCACAAACCATGTTGTTCTGTACTAGAAATTGATGTTTACAATAACAAAATTAATGACTTCTAGGCACAAAAATTAAAGAAAGGAGAAGGGAAGGGAGTGAGGCAGAGAGGGATAGAGGGAAGGAAGGAAAAAAGAAGGAAACAAAATTGCTTGTTATGATGTTTCTATGTTAGATTTATATCAAACAAAAAAGTGACTGTTCAAAACGTTGAGCTGCAGAATACTCAGTAAACAAGGATACTGGACATAACATCAATCCAATTTATCAGGTAAGATTGTTGTAAAGCCATTACTTCATGTTAAAGTCAAAGGTGAAATGAAAGTGCTGTCCATTTCATCTTGTTTGAGTTCATAGGGTATCCTGGAGATACCCAACTAAAATTGTAAAAGAAATAGAGAGTAATAAGTTATAATTATCTTGAGTTAGCAAGATAATTATCTCAAAAAATATTATTTTGCTTCAAGAGCTCTTTTTCTGTTACTCTTTTTTTTTTTTTTTTTTTTTTAACAAATATCCATCTTTATTTTCATACTTCCTCCAGGGTAAGACATGAAAAGAAACTGAGAAGTAGGTTAACAAAATAAGTGTATCTGAAAATAAGTCCCTCTTCCTACACATTCATACAGCTCAGGAAATATTCATAGAATGATTAAGGAACTTGGGAAAGGATGAATAATAGAGGAATAAGAAGCTATTATCACAGGACTAGCACAACACCAGGGCTCCACACACATACAGAGACAAAGTAGGAGCATTGTGGCACTATAGGATAAGCACTGGACCACTAACCACAAAATTGGCAGTTCAAACCCACAAGCAGCTCCCTGAAAACCCTATATAGAGTTACTATGCATCATACCCAATTCAACAGCACTTAACAACAAGTACTCAATTCAACAAACTGAGACACAGAAAAGAGGAAGCCAAAGGAGTCACACATGACTCCTATTCGTTCCTCTTGCCAACATCACCATTTACTTTCTTCTTAATCTACAACATTTCTGCTGGTCTGATTTTCCTTTCAGCTGCATTTGTACTGTGGTTACCTTTATCAAATTCAAGGTCTCTTGGCAAATGTTGTAAATAAAGAAACAATAAAACTCTCTTTCACTTTCATTCTCCCTCTGCAGCTGACGAGAAGGCTGGGATATTTTCTTTCAGACAGTTGCTAAATTTATATTTATGTCTGTCCTGTATTTTCTCTCTTGGCTACTGAAATTCGATGCTCATATTATCAGTGTTCTCGGGGTAGAATCTGATGTAATCCTTGGCAGATGTTTTAAGAGGGTTCCAGGCTGTTGGATTCCAGCACTAGGGGATTGGGGGGAAGTCAAGCAGATCTTTCATAATAAGGGATTGTTGAAAGGTGCTTTATACACTTCACAATAACTACAAAATTCTTCCGTGGCATATCCCTCTTAGCCTGGGTGTCTCAACAGTTCTGTCATCGGCAACTGAATCTCCTACTAGACCTTTCTAATCCCAAGAGCATGCTAAAACCCTCCAGTAATTACTGGAGATTTGACAGCTACTCTAGCATAGCCACCACTGAGTCACATAACTTTGTAGCAGACACGCAGTGTTTTGTTTTTTTGTTTTTTTTTTTGAAGAGGAGGCTCATCTCTTTCAAGACAGTTTTCCAGAAATCACTTTCCATATCCAATGTATTTTGATTATTATGTGCTATGCAATATTTTTGGTCTGATTTTCATTGAATATGAGACTGATGGCTTTCTTTCCATCTCCATTTTTTTCTGTCTAGCCAGTGAAATATATTGTTCTTCAGAGATTCTCTCCTTGTAATTATTTTGAAAGTAAGGAGATATAAAGCAATCAAAGTTTTCTTGTATTGGAAAAGTCATTTAGAAATTGAATATTGTTATTTAACCTTCAGAAATAATTAACTAATAGATAAGTGGAACAGAGTATAGAGTTGTAAAAGAACATTTTGTAGTCCAAAAAATGTTAACCTTATCATTTACTGTGCCAAAAACTAAAGAGAGCAGGCCACATTGTTCTTAAAGATTCTCAGTATCTTTACAAGCAATCAATCTTAAACATGTCTTTTTAAGTAAAGTTTTTAAGAGACAAAGTGTCCCAAATCTCTTTTTAATAAGAATGACCTCACTCATTAGCTTGAGGCAAAGACTAAAGGGAATAGGAACAATGTATTATGGCCCCTGGGTTTCCTACCAAAGAACTCCCTTAAGATTTACCATAAAGCTACTCATTATATCTATTTAAATTTTATTTAATATCTCAAATAACTTTATTGACAGAAAATCAAAATTTAAATAAAATAGCTAAGGGGGAAATGAACACAAATTCAGGATTACAAAGGAAGTCCAGACTGCTCAAGAAAATTGTTTTTCTCAATTGATAACACTCACCAATGCTCCTCAGAAGAGAAGAGAGCAAAGCTTCATCTCATGTACTTTGGACACCTTTTCAGGATTAGGTTATGTTGTTGTTGCTGTTGCTAGGTGCTACCTAGTTGGTACCGACTCATAGCGATGCTATGTACAACAGAACAGAAAACACTGCCCGATCGCAGGCCAACCTCACTAATGCTGCCACGCTTAAGTCCAT
>NW_006408519.1:12266066-12267532 GCF_000296735.1 Chrysochloris asiatica | reverse complement strand
TCTCTACACTGGAGAGCAAGTTTCAGTGTCTCTTCTGACAACCATGTTCATTTTTTCCTTCTTTCTTGTCTTATTAATGACTTTTTGCTTTCTTCTTGTATGATGTTCTTGATGTTATCCCACAACTCTTCTGATCTTCTGTCTTTAGTGTCTAATGTATCAAATCTGTTCTTCAGATGTTCTCTAAATTCAGGTGGGATATAATCAAGGTCATATTTTGGTTCTTGTGGACTTGATAATAACTAAAGTTAATCTCTTCTCTAATTTTTTTAAATAATAAGTGTAGAAATTTGAACTCCAAATTCATGACTTCCAGGACTTCTTGTGAGGGGCTATATGATCAGCACTGGACTGCAAACAATCAAGTTGGTTCCAACTCATAGTGAATTTGTATAAGGTTTCCAAGGAGTGCCTGGTGAATTTAAACTGTCAAACTTGCAGTTCAAACCAAATGTGCAGTCCAGCGCATTATCCCACAGTGCCATACCAACACACTCCCTGGTCCTGCCCCAGTCTTACAATGCTTCCTATGTTTGAGCTCATTGTTGTAGCCACTGCTCGAGTCATCTAAATGAAGGTCTTTCTTTCTTTCACTGACTCTATACCAACCATGATATCCTTCTTCAGGTACTACTCCCTCCTGATACCATTCATTGATTAGTGAGAAAAAAATGTTTTCCTGTTCTTCTAATCAACCTGAATTTTGTTCAAGAAGGGTATATCAACCAACATGAACAGCAGACCAAAAGCATAGCATTATTGGTTTTCAAACTGTGGTTTAATAACTAATTCAAGTGATTATTAAAAACACAAATTCCTTTGAATTACATACAGAAGTTCTGATTTCACAGATCTGGATAAGCACAAGGACCTATACTTTGAAAATACTGATTCAAGAAATCTACACTTTAATAGGAGTCCTGGTGTGGCATTGTAGGATAAGCACTGGACTAGAAAGTTTGTTTGAATTGCAATGTCAGTGGCTCAAACTCACTAGCTGCTCCTTGGAAACCCTATACAGGGTTGCTATGAACTGGAATTGACTGAATGGCACTTAGTAACAACAACAACACTTTGATAATCACTTGATGACTTCATAACTTGGCAATTTCAGGTAGCAAAGAAAATATATGGTCCTCTAGGTTCTTTGCTAAGTGACCACAGAGTTCTATCTGTGGAAGATTCTGAGATACAATTCTCAAGGATGTGGATAAAACATTCAGTTTTACAAAAATAGGTGGAAAATATGTTCCAAAAATTGTGTTTATTTTTTGTCCCCAATATTTACACTGTATAGGTCCATTAGAATAACGTCTTTTAGATTAACTTAACTCTTTTAGCAATTACTGTCTTGCTAGCCCAAATTTCTCAGTCTGAGGGGGGGAAAAAAGCACTAACACCTGCCCATCTATAAGCAATTGTTGTTGTTGTTGTTGTTGTTATGTGCCGTGGAGTCGGTTCTGACT
>NW_006408519.1:12262505-12264126 GCF_000296735.1 Chrysochloris asiatica | reverse complement strand
TTTGAACTGCCAACCTTGTGGTTAGCAGTTTAGTGCTTATCCTAAGTGTCTTACTAATCAAACTGAAAATAAATTTTAGTAATGTGTCTTTCTTGAGTTTCTTGAGAACAGTGTTCTTCTTTGAGGTTGTGTATCAGAGGAGCAAATCTTGAGCTCCCTCTAAAGGTGACTGCTTTTGTTAGTTGTCAGACAGTGGGTTCCAACTCATGGCAACCTCATGCTAACTCGGCCTGGTTCTATATCACCTTCCCCTAGAAATTACTCGCTGCTATCAAGTCGATTATGACTCATGATTACCCTGTAGGGCTGAGTAAAACTACTCCAGAAGATTTTTGAGGCTGTACCTCTAAGGGAACAGAAAGTCTCAACTTTCTACTGCAGAGGTCTAGGGCTCCTTTCCTAGATGTTGTTGTTGTTGCTGTTGAGTTGGTTCTGACTCATATCAACCATGTATACTGTTTCTGAGGAGCAGCTGGTGAGTTTGAACCACCAACTTTGCAGTTCAAACCGACCAGGTCGAATGCTATCTAGGACACCATACCAGGACACCATTCCTAGAGATACATACTAGGAATTACTAAAGGGAAATTTTTTTAATTGAAATATACAGGAAACAATTTACCAAACACTAGGAAATATGAGTATATGTTTCAGGGCTCTATGGAATAACAAAAAGACACAATAATGGAATTTCAAATGCTATCCAATGAAAAACAAATGAATAATAAAATACAAATTAAATAATCTCAATTTTACCTTTAAAATAAGGCATCTTTTGAAAATAATCACATTTACTTCCTGTTAATATGATTTGGGCTTGGATAAAATTAAAACTGTCTTCACGTAAACAACTTGTAAAATGAACTAAATATAAAATTTCAAAATTATTATGACTCTTAGCCATCACTGTCTAACTTGCTATCTCTTCACGTCCCATCAAAAAAACATGAAAAAGACAGAGTGCCACTGGAAAAGAAGAATATTAATCACAGAATGCCAGAACCTTGAAGAATTACATCTATAATACATGGATGGAGCTAAATTGAAGTCAGATCTATGACCCATGCATAATTAGACCTTGAAACAAATAGCCAAGGAGAAAGTAACAGAAATTTCAAAGCATTCTATATTACTTCTCTGCCAAAATGAAGACTAGAGTCTAAGAGGAATAAGTAGTCAGTTCTTCACTATATTGTTGTTAGGTGCTGTTGAGTCTGTTCCAACTCATAGTGACTTTTTGCAACGCAGAACGAAACACTGCCTGGTACTGTGCCATCTTCACAATCATTGTTAAGTTTGAGCCATTTGCTGTTGCCACTGTGCAAATCCATCTCACTGGGGGTCTTATTTTTTTCTGGCCCTCCATTTTATCTAGCATGGTTTCCCTCTCCAGGGGACTAATCATCCTGATAATAAGTCCAAAGCATCAGAGAAAAAGTCTTGGCATCATGGCTTCTAAGGACCATTCTGGCTGTACTTCTTCCAAAGCAGATTTTTTTTTTCTTCTAGCAGTTTATGGTACTTGTAATATTCTTTTCCAACACCATATCTCAAATGCATCAAATCTTCTATGGTCTATCTTATCCATTGTCCAACTTGCACATGCATATGAAGCTATTAA
>NW_006408519.1:12259651-12261605 GCF_000296735.1 Chrysochloris asiatica | reverse complement strand
ATGAATTACAAATTGAAATTTTCAACAAATTGACTCAGCACTGAAGGCACTCATTCATCTATGCCAAGAAAGCTGGTAAAGAGATACCTTGTCAACTAATTAGAAGAGATCAATATCTGTGCCCACTGCAAAGACAGGTGACCCAATGAAAAGTAGAAATCATCGAAAAATATAACTAATAGCACATGCAAATAAAATTTTGCTAAAGATAATTTTTAAATAGCTGCAACAGTACATTGGCAAGGAACTGACAGAGGTTCAAGCCAGATTCAGATGAGGATGTGGAATGAGGGATATCATTGCTGATGTCAGATGAATCTTGGCTTATCCTACAAGATAATATCAGAAAGATATTTGTCTGTACTTTATAACTATGAAAAGGCTTTTGACTGTGTGGATCATGGCAAACTATAGACGACATTGAAGAGAATGAGTACTTGAGAAAACTTAATTGTGCGCATGAGGAACTTTTACATAGACCTAGAGGCAATCATTTAAACAGAATGAGGGACACTGTTGTGTTAAAATTAGGAAATGTATGCAACAGGGTTGTATTCTTTCACCATACTTATACAATCTGTACACTACAAATAATTTTAGATGCTTCTGTACTAATTAGTTGTTGTTAACCATTGTTAAGTCACTTCCAACTTATAAGCAACCCTGTATAGGATTTCCAAGGGTGGCTGGTGAGTTTGAATCACCAACCCTGCCGTTCAAACTAACCTTTCAGTCCAGTGCTTATCTTACAGTACCACACCAGTACTCCTTTACCATAAGGAAGGAGAAAGACAGTTTCTGAGATTGCTAAAATGCTGCAGGTTAATGCGCCAGACTGCAAAGCCATTTGAACTGCAAGGTCGGCAGTTCAAGCTCACCAGCTGCTCCTCGGAAACCCTATACAGGGTTGCTATGGGTCAGAACTGACTCAATGGCACTTCACAACAACAACAACATGGAGCCTATGTCATTAAAGACGAAAAATTCTTCTACTGTAAGAAAAGTAAGCAAGCAAACAAATACTCAAAAATTGGTCACAGAAAATTATCTTTTGGAAAAACAGTCAATTAATTTAGATCATTGCCTCACACCATCATCTGAACAAATTATAGGTTTTTAAAAATCAAATGACAAAATATAGAAGAAAATTGAAGTGAATACAAATTTAATCTTAATTGGGGAATGAATCTATAAGATTAAAAACAATGGATGACTTGTCAAAGAAAAGAATAAAAAATTTTCAGTTAGTATTTGATAAAGTATTATAACTAATGTACAGTAAACTGATAATTAATTGAAAAGAAAAGTACTAAAACTCCTAACAAATAAGTAGAGAAAATACATGAAAACACACAGAGAAAAATGCAAATTCTAATAAGAATATTAATAAATATGTTTTTAAAATGTTCTTATTAGCAATTTAAAGTAACTATGGTAGTGTAGTGGTTACGAATTGGGCTGCAAACTGCAAGGTCAGCAGTTCGAAACTACCAGCTGCTCCGTGGAAGAAGATGAGGCTTTCTGCTCCCATAAAGATTTACAGTCTCAGAAACCCTGTTCAAGGGTCCCTATGGGTCGGAGCCGACTCGATGGCACTTAACAACAACAATGAAATGCTTCACTTTGCCTATCATTGATGGAAAATGATGCCATAAGCTAGGCAATTTAATTTTTTTTATATACAGTTGTTGTTGTTAGGTGTCATTGAGTCTGTACCAACTCACAGCGACCCTACACACAACAGAATGAAACACTGCCGGGTCCTGATCAACCTCACAATTGTTGCCACACTTGAGCCCATTGAGGCTGCCGCTTGGCCAATCCATCTCGCTGGGGGGTCTTCCTCTTTTTTTCTGACACTCCACCTTACCAAAGGATATCATTACCCTTCTCCAGAAACTGGTCCCTCCTGACAATATGTCTGAAGTATGTGAGATGAAGTTTGGCCATCCTG
>NW_006408519.1:12256823-12257381 GCF_000296735.1 Chrysochloris asiatica | reverse complement strand
TTGACAATGAATGCAACATCATTCCTCTTCAATTTGTCATTCCCAGCATAGTAAACCAGGTGGTTGTCAGATTCAAAATGGCCAAAACCAGTACATTTCAGCTCACTAATGCCTAAGATATCAATGTTTATGCGTTCCATTTCATCTTTAACAATTTCCTATTTTCCTAGATTCATACTTCATACATTTCAGGTTCTGATTATTAATGGATGTTTACAGCTGTTTCTCTTCATTTTGAGTTGCACCCCATCAGCAAATGAAAGTCCCCAGAGCTTTACTGCCACATATTTTACTCCATTCCGTCATCATGGTCAAGTCCACTTTGAGGAGGCAGCTTTTGCCCAGTTGCATTTTAAGTGCCTTCCAGCCTAAGGGGCTCATTTTCCTGCACTAAATTTGACAGTGTTCCTCTTTTATTCATAAGATTTTCAATGACTAAATATTCAGAACTAGTTTGTCTTACCTTTTCCTAGTCTGTCTTCATCTGGGAGTTCATCTGAAACCTGTCCACCATGGGTGACCGTGCTGGAATTTAAAATATTCATGGCATAGCTTCCA
>NW_006408519.1:12243773-12256578 GCF_000296735.1 Chrysochloris asiatica | reverse complement strand
CCACTACGCTACTAAAGCTCCTTATTCAAGACTATAGATTTCTAAAAACATTGTTCTAAACACTTATACTTTTCAAAGAAAAAAAATAATCTGTATATTTAGGTTTAGAGCATCTTTCAATTAGTGAACCCAAGTCAATTCCCTGTGCTAATTTAACCTATTACAAACATTCATTTTAATGATTTTATCTGTTATTATGTTCATGTAGAATGATTTATTTTACTTAAGAACACACTTAAGAACAATAACAATATATAGAAATCTTAACAACAACAAAAACGGTGTAGAAGAAAAGACCACCCGGATTTGTCTCCTGTGGAGCATGAGTTTGAAATGGCAGTCTTTCAGCTTTTAGACAAGCAGCTCATTGTTGTGCCACCAGGGTTCCTTCCATGACGAATACAACCAAGAAAACCCTATGGAGCACTTCTAGTCTATAATGCGTGGGTCATCAGGAGTCAGAATCAACTTGATAGCAACTAAAAGCAGATTGCTGTTGTTGTTAAGTGCAGTCAAGTCAGTTCAGACTTACCGAGACCCTGAATAGGATTTCCGAGGAGCAGCTGATAACCTTTGAACCTCTGACCTTAGACCCAGCCTAAAACGACACCCGCTCCTTAACAGAATGGAATTTGAACCAGAAAACATCTCTTTCACTTTTCACATATTGGATTATTTGCCATAGTAATTGTGCCTGAAGAGAGAAGTCTGAGTATTCTGACAAATACAAGTCTGAATATTCTTCTTAACTCAATTACTGAGCCATTAGTTTGGGTGCCAAAGAATGTTACCAGATCTGCAAGGCCTGCTCTCTAGAATAGGCCTAAGAAAAAGCAAAGAATCAGTCCAGTTGCTTTAGAAGTTCCATGAAAGGTTTTCCTGCTGCACATTATCACCTAAGCAATAGAATGCAATGAACGTTTCTAAGTAGTGATTATTTCTTCAAGAGAAATGTCAAATTAAAACAATCCTATGTATTTGTTTTAAAGTGCTCCCTGAAGTCAACTGCTATGTGATGCTAAGAGACTGGGACCCATTCTGATCTGCATTTGGAATCTAAATACAACCCATTGATGGCAAGAAGCTTAATTTGTACATAAGAAACCAAAGAAGGAATTCTAAATTAAGACAAAATTCATTCTGATTCCATTATAAAGGTCAAAAATTTTAGCATGACTTTATATTAGTTTGTATTTTGTTTACATCAAGATAACTATTTATTTAATCAGACTTTTCAATAGAGCTAAGAATCTTATTTCTATCTGCATCAAGCCTCAGAAGAACTGTAAATGAAATGTCCTTTAACTAAAGTATTTCGCTTTTGTTTTCCAAATTCACGTGGTTGTTGTTTCTTTTCACATTCCATTTTCAGCAAATCAAGTCATACCTTTACCTTATTACTTCCATTTACTAACTTTTCAAAACATAGCTTTAGAGACATAGAGTATTATAGTCCTCCCTGTTTGTAGTCTTGCTAATACTCAAATTCAAGAAGAAAAAAACAAAAACAAAAACAAAAAACACTTATCAAGGGCAAGTTGTTGCTAAGATTTCTGAGTCCTTAAACATAAATTGAGAAAACTCCCAAAAATTCCACAGGCCCATTATGTAAATCTTAATTGTCCCCCAAAATGAAATAAATCTTAGTGCCTGCCCTAAATTTCAGGAATGTTTTGAACCTTATAAATTTAACTCCTGCTTTATCAATTTAAGCTATGGTGTCAGATGTTAGATCACTTCATGTGATATGTTCATCGAGTTCTTCCTTACAACGTTGCAATGAGTTTATTCTTCTCTATAATTCTGACATCTCATCCATCATCCAATCTACCCTTAAACCATTACACTTGCATGCCTCAACTTCAAAAGATCCTTCCTTCTAATATGCTTTCCAGATAAATATGGAAGGAATCTTATAAATAATAGGATCTATAGCCCTAGTTTTACAGATGAGGAAACTAAAGCCCTGAAAAGAATCAAGAAGGCAATGATCATCATTCAATATCCATTATTTGGCCAACAGAGTCAAAGCTGTGATTGTTGTTGTTGTTAAGTGCCAACAAGGCAGTTCTGACTCTTACTGACCCTGTATAGAACTTCAAAGGAGCAGTTGGTGAGTTTGGCTGACCTTGTGGTCAAACCGATCTTGTGGTCCAGTGCTTTATCCCACAGCCTCACACCAGGACTCAAAAACTGTTATGGAACTTAGTTGTATTTATGCTTTTGAGCTCTTTGCACCATATCATGTTCTTACCCATTGGAAACAAACTATCCTTAAACAAACTATTCAAAAATATTTTCAACCTTATTTTTTAAATGTGCAATTTATTTAAGGTACAGTTGAATGTACAAAAGAGTTACATGCAACCATTTCCAGCAACATTTTTAATAACAAATACTTAGATTAGGAACTTAATTTAAGTAAGCACTGTGGGAATTTAAAACGAAGAAGCAGTAAGATCCAGTTAGAGAAAATCAGGAAAGACTATGTCTACCACAGGTGAATTATTCCCAGTTTTTTAAAAACATGAATTCTTTTCTTTCCACTCCAGATGAAGTTAATTATTTGCCAATCTCTTCTTGAGGAAAAGAACAGAATCACCAAAATAGCAATAGCTATCATTCATATAAGTAGTCCTGGTAGCACAGTTGGGTTGCTAACTGCAAGGTCAGCAATTCAAATCCACCAGCCACTCCATGGGAGAAAGATGAGAGTTATCCAGTAAAGATTTACAGCCTCAGAAACCCTATAGATGATCCCCATGACTCAGAACTGACTCAATAGCACACCACCACCAATATCATTCACGTAATATTTCCCAGGTGTTAGTTAATTCTCACCACAATCCTCACCTAATCTAGCAGGTACTATTATTATATCATATCTTTAGATGTATCGTGGTCTGTGGGAAGAAATGGTGGAAAAACTCAATACAACAGCCAAAGCAAAGCTAGAGGCTGACTATGGAACAAACCATCAGTTGCTAATATGCAAGTTCAGGTTGAAGCCAGAGAAAATTAAAACAAGTACACCCAAGACATTTTCTTGAATATATCTCACCTGAATTTAAAGACAATCTCAAGAACAGATTTGATGCATTAGGCACTACTGACTGAAGACCAGAAGAGCTGTGTGATAACATCAAGAACATTAAACAGGAAGAAAGCAAATGTCATTAAGAAGACAAGAAAGAAATTACCAAATGGGTGTCATAAGAGGCTCTGAAACTTGCTCTCTAGTGTAGAGATGCTAAAGTAAATGAAGAAATGATGAGGTAAAAGAGCTGAAGAGAAAATATCAAAAGGTAGCTCTAGAAGACAAAGTCAAGTGTTATAATGAAATGTGCAAGACCTGGAGTTTGAAAACCAAAAGAGAAGAGCATGCTCAGCCATTTTCAAGCTGAAAGAACTGAAGAAAACATCAAAAGAAGATGGAAGGAATATACAGTGACACTTCCAAAATGAAATGGTGGAGAGATAGAGCAGCTGAGGACTCTAGACTCATAGAAAGAGAAAGGCTGTGTGCTGGAGGCCAGGGGGCAGGCTTGCAGAATATACCCTTTGGTTGTTTAAATAATTATATATATTCCTGAGTGGTTTTGTATACCTCCTCCCCCGCCCCCCCCCAAAAAAAATCAACAACAGAGAGAATAGAAGCAAATACTGTTGAATGATGATGCATGGAGAAGATTGTAGTCATTGCAATGAAATGATGAGTATAAAACTGATGTTCTTCCATGTAAACTATCACTTAACTCAAAATAAACACTTAAAAAAAGAAAGAAAGAAAGAAATGGTTACTGTTCAGCTATTTCAAGAGGTAGTATATGATCCAGATCCAATGGTATTGAAAGAAGAATTCCAAGTCGCTCTGAAGACACTGGCAAAGAGCACATCTCCAAGAATTGATGATATACAAATTTCAACAAACTAGTGCAGTACTGGAGGCATTTACTCAATTCTGCCAAGAAATTTGGAAGATAGACCCCTGGCCAACTGATTGAAAGAGATCCGTATTTTCTCCCATTTCTAAAAGAGGTTTCCCAATGGACTGCAGAAGTCATAATGCAATATCATTAATATCACATGAAATCATGCAGAACATAATTTTAAAATGGTTGCAACAGTACATCAAGAGAGAACTGCCAGAGGTTCAAGTCAGATTCAGACAAGGACATGAAATGAAGGATATCATTGCTGGTGTTAGATGAATCTTGGCTGAGAGCAGAGACTACCAGAAAGATGTTTAATTGTGAAAATTTAATTTATTGACTATGCAAAGGCTTTCAACTGTGTGGATCATGACAAGCTATGGATAACATTGTGAAAAATGGGTATTCCAGCCATTTGATTGTTCTCATGAGGAACTTGTACATAGACCAAGAGGCAGCTGTTCAAACAGAGCAAGGGGATATTAAGTGATTTAAAATTAGGAAAGGTATGCATCAGGACTGTACTCTTTCACCACACTTATTCAATCTGTATGCCGAGCAACTAATACAAGCACCTGGATTATTTGAAGAAGAACATGGCATCAGGATTGAAGTAAGACTCATTACAACTTGCAACATGCAAATAATAAATCCTTGCTTGCGGAAAATGAAGAGGACTTAAAAATATTTACTGATGAAGATCAAAGACCAAAGCCTTTGACACGGATTGTATCTCAATGTAAAGAAACAAAAATGCTCACCACTGGACCAGAAAATAGCATCATGATAAATGGAGAAAAGATTGAAGTTGTCAAAAACTTCAATTTGATTGGTTCCACTATCAACACTCATGGAAATAGGAGTCAAGAAATGAAATGACACTTTACATTAGGCAGATCTGCTGCACAAGACTTCTCTTAAGTGTTCAAAAGCAAAGATGTCAGTTTGAGGACTAAGGTATGCCTGACCCAAGCTATGGTATTTTCAATAGTCTCAAATGCATGTGAAAGTTGAACAGTGAATAAGGAAAACCTTAAAAGAATTGATGCATTTGAATTATGCTGTTGGAGGAGAATATTAAAAGTACCATAGACTGCCAAAAGAACAAACAAATCTGTGTTGGAAGAAGTACAGCCAGAATGTTCTTTAGAAGCTGGGATGGCAGGACTTCATCTCTCATACCTCAGGTATTATCAGGAGGGATCAATCCCTGAAGAATGACATCAGTGAAAAAAAGGAATCCTTCCTTAAATCTTTACATTTAGTATAATCTTTTTAAATGCAGATATAACCATGTATCACCTGTAACTACCACTTCTATTATATTTAAAATGATAACAATGAGAATTTCCATTGAAGAAAGATTTTCACTGTTAAAAAAAATAAATTTAAAAACTATTGTGGAAGTGAATAAATTAGAATCACAAAAGGTTCTTAAAGGTTTTCTATGACCTGATTATACTTATATCTTTAGCATTACATCTTCCCTAATTATAGTGCCAGCAGATGAGCCCCTCAGGTCAGAAGGCACTCAAAATATGATTGGTGAAGAGCTACCTCTTAAAAATAGAGTCAACCTTAATAATGTGGATGGAGGAAAGCTTTGGGGACCTTTATTTGCTAATAGGGCATGATTCACAATAAGACGAAATAGTGTCATATAACCATTAATAATCAAAACAAGAATATACAAAGTGTGATTCAAAAAACCTGAAAGTTGTCAAAAGTGAATTGAAATGCTTGAAGATCAATATCCTAAATACTAGCTGAAATTGACTGATATTGGACATTTTAAATCAAACAATCATATGGTATATATGTCAGGAATGATAAATTGAAAAGGAATGGTGTCACATGTCTTGTCAAAAGAACATTTTAAGATCTATTCCAAATTACAACATTGTCATTGTTGGAAAGGAGAATATCCATCCACCTATAAGGGTTACCAATTAATACAACTATTATTCATATATATATACCAAAGAGTAAAGCCAATGATGAAGAAACTGAAGATTTTGATCAATTTCTGAAACTGACCAAACATATAATTAATATGTGTTGATAATTACTGTTGATTAAAAACAAGCTGGAAAACATAGCCCTGGTAATAGAAACAGTTCTAGAAATTACAGGACAGAATTTTGTAAGAGTCGCTGTAGAATAAATCACTGGACTGCAAGGTCAGCAGTTCAAACTCACCAGCAGCTCTATAGAAACCCTATACAAGGTCAGTATACATCTGAACCAACTTGACAGCACTTCACATCAGTGAGGATTTATTCCTTGGAAATACCTTTTTCGGAAGCATAAATGGTTACTATACATGTGGACTTCACCAGATGGAATATTCAAGAATCAAATTGACTACATCTCTGAAAAGTTACCATGGAGAACCTCAATGCCATCAGCCAAAACAAGACTAGGAACTAACTGCAAAATAGGCCATCAATTACTCATATGTAATATCATGCTGAATTTGACAATATACCACCTGAATTTAGAAACCATCTCAAGAATAGATTTGATGCACTAAACACTAATGACTGAGGATGAGTTGTGGGATGGTATTAAGGACATCATATATGAAGAAACCAAAAGGTCATTTAAAAGACAGGCAAGAAAGAAAAGATCAAAACGGATATCAGAAGAAATTCTGAAGCTTGTCCTTGAATGCATAGTTACTAAAGCAAATAAAAGATATAATGAAATAAAAGCTAAGTGAAAGATTTGCAAGGATGACTCAAGAAGACAAAGTAAAACATTATAAGGAACTGTGCAAAGACCTGGATTTAGAAAACCAAAAGGGAAAAACATACTCAGCATTTTTTAAGCTTAAATAACTGAAGGAAAGAAATGAAACCTTGAGTTACAATATGGAAGAATTTTTTGGCAAAAAAAATGTGATGACCATGGAAGCATCAAAAGAAGATGGAAGAAATACACTGAGTCACTGTACCAAAAAGAATTGCTCAACATTCAACCATTTTAAGAGGTAAAATATAATCGTGAACTGGTAGTATTATATGAAGAACTTCAAGCTACACTAAAGGCATTGGCAAAACACATGGCTCCAGGAATTGACAGACTACCAATTGGGATGGTGTCAACTGATTGGAAGAGATCCATATACATTTTCATTCCAAAGAAAAATTATTCAATGGTCTGCTGAAATTATTGAACTATATCATTAAATCACATGTGGGTAAAATTATGCTAAAGATAATTGAAAAATTGTTGTAGTAGCATATAGACAAGGAACTACCAGAAATTGAAACTGGATTCAGAAGAGTACATAGAAGTAGGGATATTATTGCTGATGGGGCTTCACCGAAAGCAGAGAATACCAGAAAGATGTTTAGTGTTAGGTGCCATCAAGTTGTTTCCAATTTATAGTGACTCTGTAAAAGGAGCTCTGGTAGCGTAGTGGTTATGTATCGGGCTGCGAACCTTAAGGTTAGCAGTTCGAAACTACCAGCCGCTCAGCAGGAGAAAGATGAGGCTTTCTACTCCCGTAAAGATTTACACCCTCGGAAACCCTGTGCAGGGTCGCTATGGGTCGGAACCGACTTGACGGCACTTAACAACAACAACAACAACTGTATACGGTTTCCTGGCTGGTGGTTTGAACCACCAACATTGTAGTTAGCAGTCCAGTGCTTATCCTACAGTGCCACACCAGAACTCAGAAAGATGTTTACATATGTTTTATTAATTATAAAAAAAATTCAATTGTGTGGGTCATTAAAAAAAGAGTAACATTGTGAAGGATATGAATTCTAGAACATTCCATTGTGCTTATGTGGAACCTGTACACACCTCATATGTATGTGTGAGTAAGTGTGTTTGTATGGCATATTAACTACAATTCTTGTATGTAGGGTTAAACCTCACAGCCATCTTGTATCTTAGTTTCTTGTACTAATTAGTGAAATTGCCTTTCCCATCCTTAAGAAAGGACTGAGAACAGAGATACTGGATTAACAAATGAACATTGCTATCTTTTCTTTCTTTGATTTTATATTTGATGACCTAACTGCATATGCCTAAAATTAAAGATATTTTAATGGTCACTAAAGGAAGTTTACCATTTCCTACACAAAGTGTAAATAAATAAACCAGTAAATAAATCAATAAGCAGCAGTTGTTTTTACTCATGGAGAAGAGGGATAGAAAACCAAATTTAATAAATAATGGTTCTACCTACTAATTGTTAAATATTTGAATTTTTCTGAGTTCCTGTTGTAAAATTTCTATGAAATATTATTTTTAACAACTCATATAAACCTTGTATAGGGTTTCCAAGGAGCTGTTGGTGGGTTTGAACATCCACCCTTGTGGTTAACAGTCCTCTGCTTACCCTACAGTGTCACACCAGGATGCCATAATATTTATATAGTATAAAAAATGATCTTTCTTCATTACAACCATTTATTTCTTCTGAATTTGTTTTTAAGCTTAACAGAATTATATAATAAAATAAGTATTTAGGAAAATTTCTAAATCTATATGTCATATAAGATACATATTTAAACATATACAAATATAGCTATATATAATATTCATTATTGTTGTTGTTGTTATGTGCTGTGGAGTTGGTTCTGACTCATAGCAACCCTGTACAGGGTTTCCGAGGCTGTAAATCTTTACGGAAGCAGAAAACCTCATCTTTCTCCCATGAAACAGCTGGTAATTTCGAACTGCTGACCTTAAGGTTCGCAGCCTGATTCATAACCCCTATGCTACCAGAACTCCTTATTGTTGTTGCTAAGTGCTGTCAAATTAATTTAGACTCATAGCAACCCTGTATAGGATTTCTAGGGTTGTATATCTTTATGGGAGTAGAAAAACTCATTTTTCTCACCTAGTGGCTGGTGGGCTCAAATGACTGACTTTGTGATTTGCAGTCCAGTGTTTATCCTACAGAGCCACAGTGTTCCCAATAATACTCATTGTTGTTGTTGATGTTAAGTAACATTGAGTTGGTTCTGACTTATAGCAATCCTGTATATGGTTACCTAGGAGCAGCTGGTGGGTTTGAACTTATCAACCTTGTGGTTAGCACTCCACTGATTATCCTACAGTGTCACATCATACTTATTACATCCCATAAACTCTTCAGTTTTTTTCTGCATGATTGTGAATCTGGGTCTTTGAAACCAGAAAAATATACTCATTTAGAATATTCATCAAGAAAATGTAAAACTAGATGCTTAGTTCAGAATTTCCTGAATTCAGAGAGCCGTTTTCATTCAAATATCTAGAGTCTTCTTAATTATCTACTATTTTGCTTGCCTGTGTCTATAAAACAGTGCCTGACACAAAGTTCTATCAAGAAATATCCTCGTGATAGCTAATTTTATTATGTCTTTCATAGCTGTGATAGCTTTGTGTATGAACTTGGCTGGGGCATGATTCTCCATATTTTGACAGTTATGATGGACTCAGCACCCATGATGAGATCTCATATAATGTAATCATCTACATGATGATATCTGCTAGGAGTAGACAAACAGTTGAATGGGAGTTTTCTTGGAGGTGTGACCTGTTTCCAATATATATGGATGTTCTGGCAAAGCTCTTTTGCTTATGGTTGGATCTGAATTCTACATCTGGCTCACAGTCATCTGAATCTGAGTCTGGTTCTTTGGACTTGAGTCACCAGCCATTATGCTTTCCATCAATTCTGAATTCATCAGCCTCTGCAATATGTATGGGTCAGAAGCTTTCCACCTTACCTTCTGAACTTGTATTCATTGGCCTCCTCAGTCTGCCATTCAACCTCCCAATCTGGGTTCCTCAACTCCTGAAGCTCCCTGAATCGGGAAAAGTTTCCAGCCTGATATCTGATGTACAGAACTGGAATTTTCCAGCCTCCACAACTGTATGGGCCATGTCTTCCAGATAAAATCTTTATCTGTGTGTGTGCCTCACAGACCTTACCCCTGTAGAGAACCTAGTGTAAGATAATAGCTAAAACCACTATCAAAAAACCATATCAAATGCACACTTCACTGTAAACATCAAATTGATGAGGAACCCAAATGGGTATTTTCTCAACTGTTTGAATTATGTAAATGTGTGTTTCAAATTTCCATATAATTTATGATTATAAGATCTAGATACAAAATAATAGGCAATTAAAAATTGATAAAACTGATTATTTTCATTTGGAAGAGGGTACTTTCCATACTAAAAAGGCAGAAGGATGAAGTAGACATAGGGTCAAAACAGGAAGTAATTTATTAATATAAATTCCAATTTGTCTAATACACTATTTGATCATAGGATAGGCATTTTACCACTATAGATTTGTTTTTTCATCTACAAAATTGCAGATCACTATACTACCTTATCTTTCTAGGGTCTCCACATACCTCAGACATAAATTTGATCAAGTTATAGACTTCACATTGAAATTAAGATTTATTTAAATTAACCTTAAGTAGCATAATTTTTAAAGATTGATATGTAAATATTTATTTGTTTGCTTAAGGCACAGTTATTGTGTCAACCTTATATAATCTACTGAAAATAAGAATAAAAGAGAATCATATTTATACAATCTATTTATGAGAATCAAATTTTAAACTTTACACAACTAGAAAAATACTAAAACAATAAATTTTGTACTTTCAGTGACACGAGGTCTTTTACATTTTAGTTTCATTTAAAGCAATTAATTTTCTTTGATCAATATAGAAACATGTCTGGAAAACTTTTATTGTTTGATCTTTTTTAAATATGTTTTCATTTTGATGTTTTGTTTAATGTAATGGTTTTCAAATATATCAACTTAAATTATAGTTACTTTCCTTTCATCTAATGAAAATTCACATGAATTTTCAGGCAACAAAATTTATTTTCCAGCATACAGCATTGTCTATCAAAATTTAACCTCTTGAATATCTGTGCCCCATCTTTTTCATGCTTTACATTCATATAACAAAAATTCCTTAAATATATATAGTACATATTACGTATTTTGAAGTTATCCTCTTTAAATTTCTTGGTCAAAAATGTAGCAAATGCAAATAAAAAGAAGTAACACTCTTTAACTCACAACTTGAGAAGTCACAGCCCCATTTTTTTCCTCCTTTCAGTTTCATAACAGGTAAGTAATAGGACTCTAAATAAGGACAGATAACAATGGTGAGTTAGAGAGCCACTCTTCTTAAAAACCTTAGACTTCACTGCAATTATAGCTGTTGAGTATCAGAAGACATGAAATACTGAGAAGCCAAGAATAGAAAGAAGTAGTAGGTAATCTTCAGTGTGATTTTAATGATACCATATATAGAAAGCACTAGAAAAACAGTCATGTGGATGATGCAAAATTAGACTTATTCTAAAATTCAAGAATATACCTTGGATAATAATTTTATACCATACAGTAAATTGATGAGATAACTTAATGAGTATTTTCTTAACCAACTTTTTAAATTATACAAAATCGGGCTTCAAGCTTTTATATAATGAGTACAATTAGAGACAAAATTGCCCTTCATTATGCATATTTACCTTTAATTTTGATATATGCTACACATTTGAATAACTTGTCCTTTTCAAAACTGGAATGTTTGTATTTCTGTTAAGTAGCAACGTCTCAGTAGGTTTCATCAATACCCTTTTCCCCACCCAATATATGTCGATAAAAGTCATAGTCACAGCTCTTTGAGGGGTAGGACTTGATGGTGGATTAGGCAGAAAGGCCATGCAACCCCAATCAGTGAAAGCACAGAAAACTGGGTAAAACAGTTCAGAGGACTGTCTCAGAACTCTGGATTTCAGATAGATTGATAAATAAGTGGTTTGAGTGCTTTCAAGGAGTACGATTTAGAACAGGAGTAATAAAGGACGTGACTTCTGATCTAGAGCATCACTGGCATATTCCACAGCAGCTGTTGTGAATATAAGTGAAATGAGAAAGGGACAACACAGAACTCCCAGTGCAGAAACCAGACAGTGATCTGCAGAAATAGAGGTTCAAGTGTCTTTTATTGTTCATTATTATGTCTTTTCTTTTGCTTTGTCTACTTATCTCCATGCTGGTAACCAGAGGGGAGACATGCATGAGTGCATACTCCTAGGAAAGGTCCTAACTTGCACACACAAAATGATTTGTATTGTTCTGCACTGCTCGGAGGAAGGATTTGCATGGGGTACAGTAGGAGACTGCAGAAAGAAACTGGTTCAGGAATCTCATCCAGTGCAGATCTGGACAGCCCAGGGATGGTTGTCAATAGAAGAGATAGATAAACAGACTTGAAGGAGGGAGGGGGAGAGGAAGGCCTAGGTTGGATCAAACTGGCACAGTGTGAACATCATAGAATTTCTCAGTCGACTTTGAAATCGAGTGTCCATTGTTGTTGTTAGGTGCCATCAAGTCAGTACTGACCCATAGCAACCTTATGCACAGCAGAGCAAAATACTGCCCAATCCTGGGCCAACCTCACTACTGTTACCATGCTTGAGTCCATTGAAGCTGCCACTTGGCCAATCCATCTCGTTGGGGGTCTTCCTCTTAATCTGGACCTCTACCTTACCAAACATGATATCCTTCTCCAGTGACTGGTCCCTCCTGACAATATGTACGAAGTATGAGAGACAAAGTTTGGCTATCTTGGCCTCCAAGGAGCACTGTGACTGCATTTCTTCCAAAACAGATGTATTAGGTTTTTTGGCAACCCATGGCACTTTCAATATTCTCCTCCAACACCATAACTCAAAAGGCATCAATTCTTCCACAGTCTTCCTTATTTGCTGTCCACCTTTCGCATGGTTATTGAAAATACTCTGGCATGGGTCAGGTGCACCTTAGTCCTGAAACTGACATCTTTGCTCTTCAACACTTTAAAAAGCTCTTTTGCAGAAGA
>NW_006408519.1:12240924-12243498 GCF_000296735.1 Chrysochloris asiatica | reverse complement strand
ATTTGCTCAGCATACAGTTTGAATAAGTATGGTGAGAGAATACAACCTTGTTGTACACCTTTTTTAATTTAAAAAATTCAGTGTTCCCATGTTCTGTTTGAACAATTACTTCTTGGTTCAGATACAGATTCCTCATGAGCACAATTAAGTGTTCAGGCATACTCATACTTTGCAATGTTGTCCATAGCTTGTCATGATCCACCCAATCAAAAGCCTTTGTGTAGTCAATAAAGTACAGGTAAACATCTTTCTAATATTCTCTGCTTTTAGCCAAGATCCACCGGACATCAGCAATGATATCCCTCATCCCACAGCCTCATCTAAATCTGGCTTGAACCTCTGGAAGCTCTCTGTCAATGTATGATTGTAGCCATTTCTGTATTACCTTTGTCAAAACTTTACTCACATAGGATATCAAAGAGATTGTCCAATGATTTCTGCATTCCATTGGGTCACCTCTCTTTGGAATGAGCACAAATATGGAACAGGTAACTTCAAAGAGACTTGATAAATCTCCACATCAAGTCAAGAAAAGGAAAGTCCAAGAAGATTGTAGACACATTGAAATTATGAAGAAATTGACAAGAAAAAGCACACAAAAATAAAATGAATTCAGCTCAGGAAAGCATACAGAAAAAAGGAAACAGCAGCACCACAAAAAAACAAATAGCTTAATGATAGCAACTAATCCATACCAATCTATAAACACACTGAACCTCAATGTATTACATACACAAGTCAAGAGACAGAATAGATAAGAAAATAGGATCCTTCAGTATGTTGTCTTCAAGAGACACACCTAACACACATTCGTCAAAGACATGGAAAAACGATTACAAACTTTATATGGAAAGGAAAGAGACACAGGATAAGCAAAGAAATGCTTAAGAAGAAGAGCAAGATGGGAGGCCTCTCACTCCCTGATTTCAAAATTTACTAGATGGCTACAGTGGCCAAAAGAGCCTGGTACTGGTATAACGAAAGATACATTGATCAATGGAACAGAATTGAGAATTCAGAAATTAACCCATCCACATACAGCCAACTAATTTTAAACGAAGTACCTAAGTATATTGCATGGGGAGGAGATGGTCTCTTCAACAGATGAGGCTGGCAGAATTCGAAAGCGATATGCCGAAGACTGAAACAAGATCTTTACCTCATGCCTTATACAGAAACCAACTCAGCATGGATTAAAAACCTAATGTGAATCCCAGAATTACAAAGGCATCAATGAAAAAACAGGGACAAATGTAAGGGCACCAAACCAGGGCATACACAGACTACTAAACATTTTGAAAACTGCACGAACAAAAGTAGACAAAATAGATCAATGGGACATATTAAAAATTAAAAACTTAATGTGCATCAAAAGACTTCATCAAAAGAGTAAAAAGGGAGTGCACAGAATGGGAAAAAATCTTCTACAACGACATATCAGACAAGGGATTCATTTCCAAAATATATAGGAACCTACAACACCTCTACAGTACTCATTTGACCTGGCATCAATGGCTTCATGATCAGAACATGACTAGAGGAAGAAAGAAGAGGGAAAAAAAAAAAAAAAACCCACTACAAGTGGATGAACTTGACCTATGCTTGTGGATGCAGTATGACAAAGGAGCAGACAAATTTATTCAGTGAGGATCATTTCCACCCCCTTGGCATACAGGGTCAACAGGGATGGGGAACTTAGACATTGGCTAAATGGGGGGACTACTAAGGCAAGAAGTGACTGGCTTACAAGCTTTCAATAGGGAACCTAGCTCCAGAGGATACAGGGAAAGGTAGAACCTCCACTGAATTGTTTCCAAGCTGTCTGGACGGGGTTGATAAAAGGTGAGGGGGAAAGGACTCCTGTGGTTCAATAGGGAATGATTGCTATCAGGTCTGACAGTGACTATTGGAAAGGTAAATGTAAATGTTTGGTAACAAAAGGAGGGGAGTGGCTGATTTTGCAGTCCAGGAGCAGAGCTCCCTGGAACCATCAAGGGAGAAAAACGAAGTGCAAGACCCTGTCCAGGGAAGCAGTAACACTAGGGATGGAGGCAGAGATGATGACATAGACAGAAGGAGCGGCTAGGTACTCTGGACTCAGGGAGGGAGAGGGCTGTGTGCTGGCAGCCAGGGGACAGGCATGTGGTGTGTACCCTTTGGTTGTTTGATGATGCATGCAGGGGATTGTGATCATTACAATGGAACAAAATACAATAGGATGAATGTACAGATAATGCTCAGCCATGTACATGAACACATAATTCACACACACACACAAAAAAAAAAAAAATTTAAGAAAATATACCCATACTAAAAGGGGAAAATAAAATTTTTGTTGCTGGTTACCAGTTGGGTTGGGGAGTGGGGATAAGGGAAGATGGAGGAAGGCAACAGTTCAGCATAGGATAGGGGACAGCCACATTATAGTTCAGGTGTTGGGGAGGTCAATACACAAGAAGAAGTAGGTGGTGGAAGAACAAGGTAGATAGGGAGCACTGAGGTTTGCATGCGCTAAATGCACAGAGGTAAATAGTGATGCATGCTCTACCTTGGCACAACAGGGCTCTGTGATAC
>NW_006408519.1:12238113-12239376 GCF_000296735.1 Chrysochloris asiatica | reverse complement strand
GAGTATTCCAGGACATGTAATTGTGCTCATAAGGAGCCTAAACGTAGAACAATCTTTCATCATACTTACTCAATTTCTATGCTGAGCCAATAATCTGAGAAGTTGGATTATATGAATAAGAATATGGCCTCCGGATTGGAGGAAGACTGATTAACAACCTGTGATATGTCAATGATACAACCTTGCTTGCTGAAAGTGAAGAGGACTTAAAATACTTACTGATGAAGATCAAAGACCACAGCCTTCAGTATGGGTTGAACTTCAATGTAAAGAAAACAAAAATCCTCACCACTGGACCAATAAATAGTATCAAGATAAATGGAACACAGATTGAAGCTGTCATAGATTAAATTTTGCTCAGATCAACCATCAATATTCATGAAAGCAGCAGTCAAAAATCAAAGATGAATTGCATTAGGCAAATCTGCTGCATAAGACCTCTTTAAAGTGTTGAAGTGCAAAGATGTCAGTTTGAGAACTAAGATGGACCTACCTCAAGTACTGAAGTGGCATTGCAAGATAATGATCTGGACTGTAAGGTCTGTTTGAACCACAAGGTTGGTGGTTCAAGCTTACCAGCTGCTCCTTGGAAACCTATACATGGTTACTATGAGACAGAACCCACTGGATGGTACTTAACAACAACACCCCCACCCCAATCATGGTATTTTCTATAGCTTCATATGCATGTGAAAGTTGCACAGTGAAAAAGAAGACCACAGAAAAATTGATGCATCTAAGTTGTGGTGTTTGAGAATATTAAAAGTACCATGGACTACCTGAAGAACAAACATATCTGTTTTGGGAGAAGTACAGCCAGAATGTTCCTTAGAAGCTAGGATTGCCAGACTTTTTCTCCTATATATTAGACATATTATCAGGAGGGACCAGTCCCTGCAGGACATTGTGCTTGGGAAAGTGAAGGGTGAACAAAAACAGGAGGACCCCAGGAGACTGAATGGCACAGTGGCTTTAGGATTAGAGGAAGACTCGTTAACAACTTGCATTATACAAATGATACAACCTAGATTGATGAAAAGAGAAGATGACCTAAAAAATTGCTGAAGATAAAATACCACAGGCTTCATGCACCTCAGTGTATGGAAAACAAAAATCCTCACCACTGAACCAATAAATAACTCCATGATAAATGGAAAAAAGATTGAAGTTGTTTAGGACTTGATTTCCCTTGGATCCACTATCAACACTCACAGACACTGAAGTCAAGAAATCAAATGTTGTATTGTATTTGGCAAATCTGAG
>NW_006408519.1:12234639-12236288 GCF_000296735.1 Chrysochloris asiatica | reverse complement strand
CAGAAGAAACTACTGAAACAGCTGAAATTTGCAGAATGCCTAGAAAAAAAAGGTGGACATGAGCAAAGTAAATTTGGCGGTTATAAAGCCTTGGAAAAAAAAAAAAAAAAAGAGTAACAGAAATCCTTGGGTTTGAAGATGATGTTGTGATTGAGTTTATATTCAACCAGCTAGAAGTAAAGAATCCAGTTTCCAAAATGATGCAAATCAACCTGACTGGCTTTTTGAACGGAAAAAAAGTGCTAGAGAATTTATGGGAGAACTATGGCCCCTACTGTTAAGTGCACAAGAAAACATCACTGGAATCCCTTCGGCATTCCTAGAACTGAAGAAAAGAAGAAATAAAATAGAGACATATTGAACAAGAAAAATTGGCATCTATGAAAAAGCAAGATGAAGACAAAGATAAGAGGGATAAGGGGAAAAAGAAAGTAGCAGAGAAAAAAGGGAGCGGTCTCGAAGCCCAAGAAGATGCAAATCCAGATCTCCTTCCCCTAAAAGACGATCTTCTCCTGCCAGGAGAGAGAGAAAGCGAAGTCATTCTTGATCTCCCCGTCACAGAACCAAGAGCCGGAGTCCTTCGCCTGCTCCAGAAAAGAAAGAGAAAACTCCAGAGCTTCTAGAACCTTCCGTGAAAGTAAAAGAATCTTCAGTACAAGAGGCCACTTCTACTAGTGACATCCTGAAAGTTCCCAAACCTGAGCTTGTACTAGAGCCTAAAGAACCTTCTCCAGAAAAAAATTCTAAAAAAGGAAAAGGAGAAGACTAGACCAAGATCTCGATCTCGTTCTCAATCAAGGTCCCCGGACATGTTCTCGCTCTCCTTCTCATACTTGACCTAGAAGGCGTCATAGATCCAGATCAAGATCATACTCACCTAGAAGGTGCCCCAGCCCAAGAAGGCGGCCATCTCCTCGAAGAAGGACTCCACCAAGACGGATGCCTCCTCCACCAAGGCATAGAAGGAGTAGATCTCCAGTGAGACGAAGAAGGCGCTCATCGGCATCTTTGTCTGGGAGTAGTAGCTCATCATCCTCTTCGTCTTGTTCCCAGTCTCCACCAAAGGATCCACCCAAGAGGACATCCAGCCCCCCTCGGAAGACTCGTAGGTTACCTCCTTCAGCAAGTCCTCCTCGGTGACGACACCAACCATCACCTCCAGCAACTCCACCGCCCAAAACTCGTCATTCTCCAACACTCAGCAGTCAAACCATACACGAAAAAGTTGTATTTCTGTCTCTCCGGGAAGAAGTTCAGGTAAAGTGACAAAACATAAAGTTGTAAAGAAAAGCGAGTCCCCTTCACCAGCAGTTATCTGAATCGGAAGAAGATAAAGGTGGCAAAATGGCAGCAGCAGATTCTGTGCAGCAGAGACGCCAACAGAGGCGACAAAACCAGCAGTCTTCATCTGACTCTGGCTCTTCGTCTTCTTTAGAAGATGAGCGACCGAAGAGGTTCCATGTGAAAAATGGTGAGGTAGGCAGGTGGCAGAGACATTCTCTTTTCCGGAGTGCATCTCCATCACCACGAAAACGTCAAAAAGAGACTTTCCCTCGTGGTAGGCGGAGGAGGAGTCCTTCCCCTCCTCCCACCAGAAGGCGTCGTTCTCCCTCTCCGGCTCCTCCTCCTCCTTGGCGACGCAGGTCTCC
>NW_006408519.1:12232596-12233229 GCF_000296735.1 Chrysochloris asiatica | reverse complement strand
TAAGGAGGGTCTCATCCTCTCGATCTGTCTCAGAATATCCTGAGCCAGCTGTTAAAAAACCCCAAGCATCCCCATCTCCTATCCAGTCTCAGTCACCCTCTACAAACTGGTCACCAGTGGTACCAGTCAAAAAGGCTAAAAGTCCAACACCAACTCTATCACCAGCAAGGAACTCAGACCAAGAAGGAGGTGGAAAGAAAAAGAAGGATAAGAAGCACAAAAAACATAAGAAGGAGAAGGCTGCTCCTTCAGCCATTGCGGCTCCCACAACCACATCAGCAGAGGAAGAGCCTGAGGCAGAGCCAGAACCTAAGAAGGAAACTGAAAGTGAAGCTGAAGACAACCTGGATGACTTTGAAAAGCACCTATGTGAAAAGGCCCTGGGATCAATGAGGCAGCCTCAAGTGTCCCCACAGTCTTAGATGGAATTGTTAGGATGTAAATTTTATTTGATTTGTACTCAATTCAATTTCAAAATTGCTGGAAAAAATGTGTTTGAGCTTTAGACTATAACATTTGTTGTAATAATTGCTAGGTTGAAGTTCACCATGTAAAAAAAAGGAGGCATGGATTTACATTGCAAAAGGTATCCACGGTGTATTAGTGACATTTTTTTTCATTGACAGCTGACAT
>NW_006408519.1:12231510-12232363 GCF_000296735.1 Chrysochloris asiatica | reverse complement strand
GAGCATGCTGTTTGCCAGGACGCTGGGCCTAATGTTGATGTCCAACAAATGGATTTGGAACACTGGAATTCAATTCTACTCTACTTGGTTGGGGTGTTTTTGTTTTTGTTTTCCTCTCTTTTTTAAAAGCAATTAACTAGTCCCAGGAAGGATTCTTATATATATATATAATTTTGGTTTTTGAAATGTCATGGCTCATTCATAATTTTGTCTTGTTCTACCGATTGGTATACAATTTTCAGAGCTCTTGTGTTTGGAAGGCTGGAAAGGCCCAGACTTTGAAATAGTGTCTTGTTTTCACTGTTTCTGTTTTTTTGTTTTATTTTGTTTCTTGTTTTTCAATTTTTTGTTTTTTAAACTAAAGTTATATAAAGCTTGTGCATTAAACATAAGTTTCTAAATTTAAAAATGTTAAAAAATAAATAATACTAAATTATAGCTTTTTAAATAGTTTTTCTTAAATTAAAAGTACCGTTAAGAAATATATAAAACTTTAAGACATGCAAATTAATTATGATGTAAAGCATATGAAATAACAATGCTGTTAAGTGCTATTGAGTTGTTGCCATCTCATAGAAACCCTGTATAGGGGTTCTGAGACAGTAAATCTTTAAGAGAGTTGTTGTTGTTAGGTGCCATTGAGTTGGTACCGACCCACAGCGACCTTATGCTCTGCAGAATGAAACACTGCCTGATCCTGGGCCAACCTCACTACTCTAGAGTCTTCATTTTTCTCCTGTGGAGCAGATGGTGGGCTCAAACCACCGTCCTTGTGGTTAGCAGTACAGTACTCTCCTACAGACTCACAGCACTTCCTTAAAATAATAATATAGATATAAACTTTATTTTATAA
>NW_006408519.1:12228087-12231390 GCF_000296735.1 Chrysochloris asiatica | reverse complement strand
AATTTTATACAAAGATTAGAATAAATATTCCATCCATTCAAGCAATTAACAATTTTCTTGTTGGATAAGAAGAACAAATTACAAACTAAAGATCTTATATTTACTTCCTGGCATTTAGATTCTGGTTGTTGCAATCCATATCATTGAGTGTTTTCTGCTTTATTGTTAACATTCTACTTTAGCAAGCATAATGTCCTTCTCCAAGGACTGGTCTTGCCTACATTAGGATCATTCTGGCTGTACTTTTTCCAAAATAGATTTGCTCCTTCTTCTAGAAGTCCCTGGTAGATTCAATATTTTTCATCAACAATAAAATTAAAAGACACTAATTCTGTGATCTTACTGAAAGAAAATAAAGAAAAAAGACAAATGGATATTAGCAGAGATGTCAGAAGGAAAGAATATGTTTAGCATTTCTCAAAATGAAAGAACCAAAGAAAAAATTCAAGGATCAAGTTTCAGTATTGAAGAGTAGGATAAATAATGCAATGCAAAGTCAGTTTGAATTGCAAGGTCAGCTGTTCAAACTCTCCAGTCTCAGGGTTCCTATGATGCAGAACCAATTTAAGTAACAACAACAACAATGGACAAAACATTGAACAATGCAGAAGCATTAAAAGAAGAAGGAAGGAATCCACAGAGTCACTGTACCTAAAAGAATTGGCCAACGTTAACCTTTGTCCAGCTTTCACATATATATGTGGAGACTGAAAATACCATGTCTTGAGTGAAGCACACTTTTATCCTCATAGTGACAGCTCTGCTCTTTAGAACTTTAAAGGAGCTTTTTGCAGTAGATTTGTCCAATGTAATACGTCATTGAATCTCCTCATTGCTGTTTCCAAGGGCAATCATTGTAAATCCAGGAAAAAGGAAATACCTGGCAACTTCAATCTTTTCTCCACTTATCATTCTGTTTCTAATTGGTTCAGATGTGAGGATTTTTGTTTCATGTTGAGGTGTAATCTATAATGAAGGCTGTAGTCTTTGGTCTTCATCAATAAGTGCTACAAGTCTCCTTTGCTTTCAGAAAGCAAGGCTGTGTCATCTGTATATTGCAGATTGTTAATGAGTCATCCTCCTTTTAAAAATGATCAAACATGCAACCATCATGCATTGATAACTACTGGTGATTGGAATACAAAAGTTGAAAACAAAGGAGCATTTGTAGTTGAAAAATACAGCCTTGGTGATAGAAATGACCCTGGACATCTTATGATAGATCTTTGCAAGACTAATTAGTTAGCTACTGAAAATATTATTTTCAACAATATAAACAATGACTCCACATGTAGACCTTGCCAGATGGAATGCACATAAAACAAATCGACTGTATCCATGGAAACAGATGATGGAAAAGCTCAATATTGTCTGTCAGAACAAAGCTAGGAAACAACTGCAAAACATACTACCAATTGCTTATATGCAAATTTAAGCTGAAGCTATACAAATATTAAAATAACTTCACATTGGCAAAATATGACTTTGAGTGTATCACATCTGAACTTAGAGACCATCTCAAGAATAGATTTTATGCACTGGAAAATAGTGAACAAAGACCAGGTAAGCTGTGAGATGACATGAAGGATATCATAAATGAAAAAAGCAAAGGTCATTAAAAAGAAAGACAAGATAAAATTACTATCGGAAGAGATGTCTAAAGGAAAGACCATGCTCAGTAGTTCTCAAAACAAAAGAACAAAAGAAAAATATCAAATCTCAAGTTGTAATATTAAAAAGTTCTATGGACTTTTCCAAATACTATGGAAATAATACACAATCACTGTACCAAAAATTGGATGAATCATTTTAGAAGGTAGCTAGCATATGATTAAGAACTGATGGTATTGAAAGAAGAAGCATAAACTGCACTAAAGGTTTCAGGAATTTATGGAATACCAATGGCGATGCTTCAACAAATGGATTAAACAGTGAAGAATTCACATCTGTGTCAAGAAATTTGAAAGACAGCTACCTGGTGAACTGACTAGAAGAGACCCATATGTTTTCCCATTGCAAAGAAAGATAAACCAGAGGAATGCTAAAAAATCAAACAACATTATTAATATCAAACTCACACAAAAATTTTGCTGGAGATAACTCAAACACAATAATATAAGCACATCATCAAGAATTGCTAGAATTTGGAGCTTGATTGAGAAGAGAATGTGGAATGAGGGATACCATTGCTCATGTTAGTTTTTGGCTGAAAGCAGAGACTATCAGCAAGATGTTTACCTGTGGTTCATAATAAATTATAGAAAACATTGCAAAGGCTTGGAATTCCAGAACACTTTATTGTACACATATAAGAATTTTACACAGACCAAGAAGGAATCAGTCAAACAGACAAAGAAACACTGAATGGTTTTAAATCAGGAAAGGTATGTGTCATGGTTGTACCTATTCACCATACTTATTCAGTATATATGGAGTGTTATATTATGCATTATAAACACTGAACTGTTAACCTCAGAACTGTCACCATGTCAGTTAACAATAGCATTCAACTTGTATGCTAGTAAATAAATTAGTAGTTAGCCCCAAATTTTTTCAAAATTGCCTGCAACTCATCTGTTGGCTAGGTATAACTTTTTTTTTTCAAACATAATTGTCTTTAGAGGCAGCTCTGAAGAAATTTTCATATTCTCTCACACATTACTCATTTTCTAGCAGTAAATAGAAGACTTTATTCTTTACAACTACTACTCTAATTCTCTACACACACTTGAGAAACTTTACCTAAAAGAAACACTAATACTAGTCAACTATTTCAAATATATTTATCAATTATTATATGAGAGTAAGTAAAAAAGTATTGGTACTAAGGTTCTAGTTCATACATGCACAGGTCCTTTGGAAACAATATATGTTTAAACATGTCTCTAATCAGTGACTGGATGCAAACAAGTTCTGTCAGTAATACATTTGTCTTAGTCTTATTAGAGTATCTTTAAATACAGATGTAACCAAAACAGAAGCTTCAAAGATGATCAGATGAGTCAGTTAAATTTAAGGCAGAAAAGTAAGTTCAAAAGATAAGGGCAGGGTCGAGGCTTGATGGTGAGTAGGGTAGAGGTACAGTGAAGATCTCCATCAGCAATACCACAGAATACCAGATGAAGCGGGCTCAGGGGAGAACTCCAAGACTCTGAACCACATAGATAGGAATATTTTAAAAGTTTGAAGGCTTATAGCTAATGGAACTTGTAGCGGAAGTAAGAAATCTCCTACTTTAGAATCTGCAGGGCTCAGTGGCCCAGAGCCAACAACTTTGTTGTTGTTGTTGTCAGGTGCCATCGA
>NW_006408519.1:12225066-12226062 GCF_000296735.1 Chrysochloris asiatica | reverse complement strand
TAATTGATGGTCTGTTCCACAGTCTGCCCCTGGCCTTGTCTTCACTGATGATGTGGAGCTTTTCCATCTTCTCCTTCCACAGATGTAGTCAATTTGATTTCTGTGTTTCCATCTGGCCAGGTCCATGTGTATAGTCGTCTGTTATGCTGTCTAAAGAAGGTATTTGAAATAAACAAAATAGTGGCCCAGAGCCAACAACTTAGGTGAGACCAAATGGCAGGACCAATTGGGAAAGACAGACCCACCAGGAATTAACAACCGCAGGAACCTCGGAGCAAACAATATTCTGTTTGGTTTGATTTAGTTCTGATATAGATATGTATTTTGGTATCTGTTCATTGGCCTCTAGCAGTCTGTGCTCATCCATTCTGGTGACTAGAGGGTGTGCCTGAAAGAGTAGACACCCTACACCCCCACCACTGGAGGATTCTTCCATCATGCATGCGCACAGATCCTCTCAGAATTTAGAGAGACTTGTCTTCTCACTTGTTGAGTGCCTTGGAGTCCATTCGACTCATAGTGAAGCTGTGCAGGGTTTCCAAAGCTGTGAATCTTTGCAGGAGTAGAGGGCCTAGTCTTTCTCTGATGGAATTGCTGGTGGTTTCGAGCTGCCAGTCTTAGGGTTGACAGCCCTATTTGTAACCACTACGCTACAAGCAGGCAGCTCATAGTGGCCACAGCCGGCCCTGAACTGTTTATTAATAGGGAACAACCAGAACAGGGGATGTGGAGAGGGACAGAGTTTAAAAACAAAACATGCCACAAACTAAATCCTTACGTACAGCATAACAATGAACAGTGGCATCTTGAAATTTACCAGACGGCCTTGAAGGCAGGAAGCTGAAAGAGTGCATTAAAGTCATATTAGGCAACAGATTTTTTTTTCTTTCTTTTTTCTCTCATTTCCTTTTTCCACAATTATAGACTACAGTATCCAATTTGGATTTTTGTTTTTATTTTGTTGTTTGGGGGTTTCCCCTTGTTATTTTTGGGTTT
>NW_006408519.1:12215089-12220661 GCF_000296735.1 Chrysochloris asiatica | reverse complement strand
GTCCCCTCTCGGTATTTTGAGCTACTATATCCATAAGTCAGTTCTGGTGATTGAAAGTTCCTTTGGTCTGATATTAATATAGTCATCTCAGCACTCTTTGGATTACCATTTATATGGTATAGCTTTTTCCATCCTGTCATGTTCAACCTATTGCTGCCGTTGTGTCTAAAGTGTATCTTTGAAATGAAAAAAATACAAAACAAAACAACCCGTACCTTTGTTTTTTTTAATCCATTCTCCCAATCTCTACCATTTGACTGCAGAGTTTAACCCATTTTGCATTTAAAATAACAATTCATGAGGAAGGATTTACTTCTGTTATTTTCTGTATGTTTTATAAAAGATTTTGTTGTTCATTTTCTCCATTAATGGCTTTTTTGGTGTTTAATTCATTTTCTCTATTGTACTTTTATGATTTGTTGTTGTTATGTGCCGTGGAGTCAGTTCCAACTCATAGCGACCCTGTACAGGGTTTCCAAGGCTGTAAATCTTTATGGTAGCAGAAAGCCTCATCTTTCTCCAGCGGAACAGCTGGTAGTTTCGAACTGCTGACTTTGCGGTTCATAGCCCGATTCGTATACACTTCTCATTTCTTTTAATGCATATTTTAAGACGTTTTCTAAATAATCATGAGCATTATAATCAAGATCTTAAATCTAGTTTGAATTTCTATAAATTTTGCTTTATTATTTACAAAAATCATTCCTATTCACCTACCCAATGCTTTATGTTGTTACTATCACAAACTATATCATCATATAATTTGTTAACATTAATATAGATTTATAATTATTACTTTATGCATTTTCCTTTGGAACATAGAGATAGCAAAAAGCAAAGTTGCAAGTTAAAAATACAATAATACTGGCTTCTATATTTATTTCTGTAGTTACTTAATCAGAATTTCTTTATGTGGGTTTGAGTTCCTGTCTAGTATTTAGCATTATATAAAGGAGAGGCAGCAACAAACTCTCTCACCTTGTATTTGTGAATATCTTAAATTTTTCTTCATTTTTGAAAAATAGTTTTGCTAGATATTGAATTCTCTGCAAAAATGTCTCTGCACTGTTTTCTGGCCTCCTTGGTTTCTAATATTAAATCTGTCATTAACTTTAATTTGAATCCCTTATACATGATGAGTGGTTTCCCTCTTGCTGTTTCCATAATTGTTGTTTTTTGTCTTTGGCTTTCAAAAATTTGATTATAATGTATCTCAGTGTGGATCTCTGTATACTTCTTGGATTTTGTTCTTGAACATTTTAAAGACATTTTGTGCAGCAGATTTGACTAATGCAATACGTTGTTTGATTTTTTTAACTGCTGCTTTTATGAGTGTTGATGGTTGCTCTGAACAAAATGAAGTCTTTGACAACTTTAATCTCTTCTCCATTTATATGAATGTTGTTTATTGGTCCAGTGGTGAGGGGTTTGTTTTCTTTACATTGAGGTACAATCTAAACTGAAGGCTGTGGTCTTGATCTTCATCAGTAAATGTTTTAAGTCCTCTTCAGCAGGCAAGGCTGTATCAACTGCATATCGCAGGTTATTAATGAGTCTTCCTCCAATCCTGATGCTAAATTTTTCTTCATATAACTCAGCTTCTCAGATTATTTGCTCAGCATACAGGTTGAATAATTATGGTGAAAGAACACAAGCCTTGCACATACCTTTCATAATTTTAAGCCATTCTGTGCTCCCTTTTTCTGTTCGAACTGCTTCTTGGTCTATGTACATACAGGTTCCTCAGCAGCACAATTAAGTGTTCCCGAATATTCATTATCCACAATGTTGTCCATAGCTTGCCCTGATCCTCACAATCAAAAGCCTCTGTGCAGTTAATAAAGCACAGGTAAACATCTTCTTTTTGGTATTCTCTGTTTCATCCAAAGTCCTTCTGATGTCAGCAATGATATTCCTCTTACCTGTCATCTTCTAAATCCAGCTTGAACCTCTGGATGTTCTGTCAATGTACAGTTGCAGCTGTTTTTCTTAAATTTTTTTTGGCAAAATTTTACCTGCATGCAATATTAATGATATTGTCCATTGATTTCCATATTCTGATGGGTCATCTATCTTTGGAATGGGCACAAATATGGATCTCTTTCACTCAGTTGGCCAGGTATTTGTCTTTCAGCTTTCTTGTGATAGATAAGTGTGTGCCTCCAGTGCTGTATCAGTTTGTTGAAAGATTTCAATGTGTATTCTATCAGTTCCTGGCACCTCATTCTTTGTCAGTGCCTTTAATGCCCCTGGAACTTCTTCCTTCAGTAGAATTGACTCTTGATCATATGCTACTTCTTGAAATAGTTTAACATCAACCATTTATTTTTGTACTGTGACTGTGTGTATACATATGTTCCATTTTCTTTTGATGCTTTCAGCATCATTCAATAATTTGTCCGTTGAATCCTTCAATATTGCAAGTTGATGCTTTTAAGTCATTTAAGTAGTCACCAATATATTAAAACCGACACAATTCTTTGCAAATAAAGTATTTTCTATTCCCTCTAAAATCAAGGACCAGGGCCCACATTGGGAACATGGACTGTCTGTAATGTTTATTATCACCACCAAACTGAAGTTAGGGCTTAGGCTAAGGAGAAAAGCACCACAAAGATTTTCTACTGTTTTTACACTTCCTTTTCCTTGGTTCAATATTTACTTGGTTGCTATAAGCCTTTGTTTTTAGGAATTCTGACAGGTTTTGCTTGATTTTAAAATTTTTCTGAATAGGGATTTTTGTTGTTGTTGTTAAGTGCTGTCGAGTCAGTTCCAAGTCATAGCAAGCCTATGTAGGGGTTCCAAAGAACAGCTGGTGGGTTTAAACTGCTGACCTTGTGGTTTGCAGTCAAGTGCTTATCTACACCAGGAGTTCTTGGAATTACTACTTTATTATTTTTATGACACCACTCAATATAAAGCATTTAAAGATAATAAAATTCACATTAGACTTCAAAATAAATATTATTTGGGGGAATGGGGTGATAGACATCTATTTACTGGAAGAAAAACATCAATATAAGAAATTATTTTAAAAGTTTTAATATTTTGTATTGGTAAATATTATTTAATGGCAGCTTAGAATTATTTTTCTATCAATGAGGAACTCTTTTCAGTTAACTTTGTGATATAAATTAAATGATTACTTGTACAGTTTATATATCACCAATATTTATGTCTTACTTTCTATCAGAACAACTAGAAAGAAAATGAAGAACTCTGTGAATTTAATAAATATCATATTTGAACTGTCTCATGTAAAGAATTTAGTCAATATTTTCACTGAATTCATTAGTTGTCTGTTTGGAACTTTACTCCCAATAATTGAGTAGATATGACCATACATATAATCATAAACATAACAAATAAAATCACTAGTGAAAATAAAAAGAGATTTCTATTTCAATGCATGATTGAATTTTGACACAGAGATATTTATTTACCATATTGAGCCATAAAAACAGTCAGACTCAAAGGATTCACACTTCACTAAATATGGAACGCATGTTTTATCCAGCTAGCAGGGAAATTGTCATAAAGATACATATTTCAAAAGTTTGAACTTCAATTCAAACTACCTGACCATATTATACACAGGAAATAAAATAATGAGGAGGTACACGGTTGCCAAAGGCTCAATTTTCCATGAGGTTGTACACATTAAATTGGCATATTTGCAAAACTGGCAAATGATGAGACAAAAAACATTAAAATAAAATAGAAACCAAATGCAGCTTTCATCTTCATGTATTAATATTAACTATCTTTTCTTCAATTTAAAATATAACAGAATAAAAAGAACCTGCTTTTTTTTTTCTTCTGAAGCAGCATAGAACAATATTCTTGTCCTGTGTGAATTTTTTTACATATTAAAAAGCCCCTTTAGAAATGATAGATAAAGGTTTCATTTACCTGTGACATATAAAAAGCACAAGAATACTAAAATTTAAAGAGAGACACAACTTACTAAAATTTAAAGAGCGACACAACTTACTGAACTAATTTATGAACTAACAAGAATCACCAACAAAAATAAGAATCATCCAACAAAACAATCTCACTGGAAGTAGAAATGGATTTTTTTTTTCTCTCTCTTTCTCATAGAAAAATTATGGGAGGTTTTTTTCATTGTGGTTAAGGTAAGTGTTTAAGAAATACATCTTTCTTTTTATGGGTTTTGAGACATGATTAGATGGTTTCATTTCCTTTGCTAGTTAAAATGAAGTGAATACCAGGATACATGCTAAGAAAGTGATTCTAATTTTAAAAGCACTGCAATTTAGAAATATTTAAAGAAGATAATATGTTTTATTTGTCTCTACCATACAGTAGCAGCAGCAGAGTTTTGAGCTCCACATTATCATAGTATTAGAGCAATGGAACTGGTCACAGGTTCATTTATCCTAATGTTTGCCATGATTTTCTTTAGGAAAAAATGTTTTTAAATGGGCAGAAACTTTTTTGTTCTATTTTATTCAGTAATGGGTGAATATGTACATTTATTAAATAATCAACATTAATGAACTATACAACTGTCAGGATTCCCCTAGAGAAATTGCAAAACAGAAAAACCAAAAAGAAGCAAACCCATGGACAATGAGTTGATGCCAACTCATAGAACCCTTGCAGAGCTGGGTAGAACTACCCCACAGGGTTTCCATTGCTGTAAATCTTTACGCAGGTGCAATTCTGCATCTTTCCTTCAAGGAAAGAGGCTAGTGAGTGTTAACCTTACTGTGCCATGAGGGCTCCATATGAAAAGGGACATACTGTACTAGTCATTTTATGACATTTTCTAACACCTAAATTTTTAAAATATTTTCTGAGATTAACCTTAAACTTACACTTCCTTATATCATTAGTTGAACTTTATTATGCTATAAGAAAATTATCATGTGAGAATCTAAAACTCACTAGAAATACAGACGAAATAAATGTCCAAATACTATTTTAGAGTCTCCAAGGAGTCCTGGTGTGGCACTTTGGGGCAAAGCACTGGATCACAAGGTCAGTTTGACCAACAAGGTCTGCGGTTCAACTCACCAGCCGCTTCTTGTAAACCCTATGCATGGTCCCTATGAGCCGGATCCAACTCAAAGGCACTTAACAACAAAGACAATCTTTATGTTAGCTGATTGCCACTTGTAAATCTTTGTTCAGTAAAACAACTGGTGGGTTTGGATCATCAACTTTTTTTTGGAAACCTTTTGTATGTTTAGGTTTACAGAGCAGATCATCAGTTTTCCATTCAACAAATCACACTGCTTCATCTCAATGATTGCAATCGCCTCCACGTAACAGTTATTCCACATCTTCCCTGGGGGTCTTATTTACATTCTACCCTCCTTCCAAGCTTTTTTGAACCATGTGTTTAGGTAAAATGTTGTCCTTTGTATCTTGAATGGTTGACCATTCCTTGGTGAGCATACCTTACTAGTGTTGTTATTCCCCATATATACCTGTCTACTGCCTGGCTGTAGAAAACAAAAATCCTCACCACTGGACCAATAAACAACATTCTTATCAATGGAGAAAGGATTGAAGTTGTCAAGGACTTCATTCTTCTTGGATC
>NW_006408519.1:12208311-12214302 GCF_000296735.1 Chrysochloris asiatica | reverse complement strand
TCACAGAGATTGATGGTCACATGTTCCATTAGTCCACTGGACTAGTTGATTTCAAGCATCTTCAATTTTGAAGATGTCCACCTTCTGGTTCGTAGTCCAGTGCTGATCCTCCAGCATCACAGCAGAAGCAGGGTATATTCAAGTATATAAAATTAATTTATATTTCAAAAGGAAAACAATTTGATATATAGTAAACAGTCCAGTGACTCTTACATAGTTAAGCTTTAACTATACAACCTGAACCCTGTACATGTAGAGATTTTGTTTTCCATTTGTTATATATGAAAAATGGAGATGATCTTTAAAGTTTGGAATCCATGAGTCTATTGTTTAAAAAATGATAAAACCTAAGAAAGTTTATAGTACTTTTTGTTGTTGTTAAAGTGCTGTTGAGCCTGTTCCAACTCATGGTGACCTTGTATAGTCTTTCCTAGGAGCCACTGGTGAGTTTCAACTGCCAGGTCTGTGGTTCAAACTGACCTTGTGTTCCTAGGTTCTATCAAAAGCAAGTCCTTTTTTTGAGAATACCCTGAATGCAAACATCTAAACAGTCACTGCTTACACTGCAGATGTAATTAAGATTTAAAAGCCCTAGTGATACAATTTAAAAAGCTTAGTTCTATAATGCATGTCTTTCCCTGTGATGAAACCCATAAAACTATGTTAAAGCAGCCATCTGAGAGATGCCATTGGGAAGTCATGCCTAGCAAGCTGGAAACATATATTTCTGTTTATTTTCCTTTATTCACAAATAAAATGGTGGTTGTTAAGTGCTGTCAAGTCAGTACCCTCTCATAGCAACCATATATAGGGTTTCCGACAAGTGGCTGGTGACCTTGAATCACCAACCTTACAGTTCAAACCAAACTTGCAGTCTAATGTATTAACCCACAGTGCCACACCAGAACTCCTTAATAAAATGGTTGCCACTAGCATAATTTATTATTTGTCAAGAAAAAACAAGAAAGAGACCCAGTATCATGTGCTAATTCTGTTTATGTGTTTTCTATTAAGTATGTTTTTGTGAGGAGCCATCATGCCAGTATCAACTCATAGCAACCTTATGCACAGCAGAACGAAACACTGCCCGATCCTGGGCCAATCTCACTACTGTTGCCACACTTGAGTCCATCATTGTTGCCACTTGGACAATCCATCTAGTTGGGGGTCTTCCTCTCATAAAACTCTAGGCAATACTGCTGTTGTTGAGTGTCTTCAAGTTGGTGCCGACTCATTGAACCCCATATAGGTTTCCAAGAAGCAGCTGGTGAGTTTGAACCACCGACCTTGTGGTGCAAATCGACCTTAAGGTCCACTACTTATCCCTACAGTGCCACACCAGGATTCATATTATAGCATTTTATACTATATACTGTTTTTTTTAAAAAAAACAGCACAATCATATAGAAGAATCATTTAGATTTTAAAGTAGCCTGAACACAGAAGGATTAAGAGTTTCAAAAGCACTCCTAGTTCATAATACTAGGAGAAAAATCAAGGCAAATGTCTTATCATAAAAGTAGGCAGCTCTTTCTCAGTAAAGTTTTAAATTTATAGAATGGAAAAAACACTGTTATTAATCTGTTCTGAATATCATCAAGTACAACATCATGCACGTTTTCATGGACTTGATAATGACATTTCAAAACACCTTCTTTTATTTCTCAACAAGGTAGCTTTAAATTTTCTTATTTGAACTAGAAAAATGAATTTATTTGATCCTGGCAAATATTCCATGAACTGATAAAATATAAAGGGCAGAACAGATCAACAAATTTCCCCTTCTAGGAGATAGCTGTGATAGTCTATTAATTAGTTACCCAGACGAGCATATCAGTTTTGCAGGTAGCTGAGAGGCAAACAAGGAATCTTGTTTCTAAAGGAATGAGAAACTATGACAAAACAAGGAGCCAATCAACATCAGCAATTCAGCTAACAAATAATTTCCACTAGACCAGTCTTATGGAAAAACAATTGTGCTCTTGAAAGTCAAAAGGACTAGCCAGTTACCCAGAAAGCAAATCAATGGGGATAACACTTTTGAAAGTTTGGAGCCTGAGATTCCAAATATGCAACATATTTAAGGAAAATGATTGAAGAAAATATCCTAATGCTTTGAGAATAAAGCTATTACCAGGAAAAGAACTATAGTTAAAAGCTCTTATGAACTCTAGGATGCTTCAGTTTCTAGAAAAGACACTTCAGGAGAAAAGATTTGGATGGTTGCCGTTTCATTTTTATCAACTCATACTTCTGTCTCATCAGTAGCTCATCAGTAGAAGAGAGTTGTTGTTGCTAAGTGCCATCAAGTCAATTATGACCCATAGTGACCCTGTATTTCTTCCTAGAAATGGACTGTGGATTTGAGCCATCAACCTCATTGTTGGCAATCCAATGCTTACTCTATAGCACCACAGCTAATTTTATTCATTTGGCAATGATGTAGAATGTTGCTATTGCTGTTAAGTGCCTTTGAGTTTTTTCCAACTCATGGCTACCCTGTATAGGGTTTCCAAGGAGTGGTGGTGAATTTGAACCACTGATATTGTGGTTCAAACTGACTTTGTGTTCCAGTGCTTTATCCCACAGCACCATACCAGGGCATCAATGTAGAATAAGCACCTGAATATACCGTAACTCATATTCTACAGGCTGACAGTATTGGGGCAGACACGTCTGAGCAGGTCTTTTCTCTCAAGCACGGTCTTTCTCTCCAATCTCTAAGGGCATGAATAGAGACTGTGCAATTATACCTTAGGAATTAGACTTTCTGACTCTGACACTCTCCTTGAATTGAATCCCCTAAATCAAGATGAGCAGGTTTTCAAAGTCATTGAAAAACAATAATTAACCTTTTAGAAATATCTAAAAGTATAGTCTATATTTCAAACAGTATTGATTTAGTTTCTGTGAAATATTAGGCACTGAACAGTAGTAGAAAAGGAAGTGGGGAAAAGGAAGTAAAGGAGGGAAGGAAGACAAAAGAAAGAAAGAAAACAAGCAAGAAGGCTCATGTTCCTCAAAGATCTTTTAGTAACATTAATAGTCATGTAAATAAATTGATGAGAACCAAAAGACTTTTAAATCAAAAACGATTTCCCTGTGTTTATGAGGACTAAAAAGCTCACAATGTTTGAAATCATTCATTGGGCCTCCTTTTACAAGCTAAAGGAGCCCTGGTGGTTCAGCAGATACAGTACTCAGCTGCTAACTAAAAGGTCATGGAGCAAACCCACCAGCTGATCCACGGGATCTGTGGGAGAGAGATGTGCAGTGACAGTCTGCTTCCGTAAAGATTTACAGTTTTGAAAACCCAATGGGACAGGTCTACTCTATCCTATATGGTCACTTTGAGGTGGAATCTACTAAAATGCAGTGTTTTTTTTGTTTTTATTTAAATTTTTTTATTTTATTTTAATAAGAGACTATGTTAAGATTTGGTCAACTATTCATCCTGGAGCAGCTGTAAGCCTGTGAGACAAAGTTAAGTAAGCATTTAAAGTAAAGCCTGGATACTTCAACGTTTCTCAAAAGTAAGACCACTAGGTCACCACAACAGAAGTTTGGGATAATCAGGGGACAACATGATAGCAGTGGGTATTATGGAGACAGTGTACCAAACAGCAGTGGAGAAATAGAAGCGTGAGAGTCATACATGCAAGTTTTTCCAAAGTCACTCTTAGACCTAAATACAGACCTGGTACCTCACCTAGGAATTCATCCATAGTCCATGATAAAAATACATTAAATTGCTTAAAGAAGAAAAACAAGAAACACATGGTTTACCTAACAAGATAATTTACAACTTCATCACTAATTTTTCAGAGTGTCCTAATGTGTTGACTTGCATATTGCTGTGACACCATGAGCTATAGTAGTTATGAATCGGGCTGCAAATCGCAAGATCAGCAGTTCGAAACTACCAGCTGTTCAGTGGGAGAAAGATGAGGCTTTCTGCCCCCATAAAGATTTACAGCCTCAGAAACCCTGTACAAGGTCGCTATGAGTTGAAACTGACTCCATGGCACATAACCACCACCACCAGTATTTCAAATATCAGCGAAGTTCAAAAATTCAGAGGACAATAAATGCTAGCAATGACTTGAAGAGTCTGGAGCCCTCCTACATTGCTGGTGAGAATGCAAAATGGTCCACCCTCTCTGGAAAACAGTATGTCACTTCCTCAGAAAGTTAGAAACAGAAATGTCATATAATTCAGCAATTCCTTTACTTGGTATAGATGTACAAGAAATACGAACCCTAACATGAGTAGATATATGTGCACCAATATTCATAGCAGCACTATTCACAATAGCAAAAAGATAGAAAGAGCCTAAGTAACCATCAATGGAAGAATGGATAAACAAAATTTAGTACATACACACAATGACATTTTATGCTACCTTGAAGAATAACAAGCAAGCTGCAAGCCACCACATAACATGGATGAACCTTGAGGACATTATGCTGAGTGAAATTAGTCAGTCACAAAAGGACAAATATTACATAAGACTATTATTGGAAAAGCTTAAGAAAAGATACCCATACTAAAATGGAAAAAAAGTCTTTGTGGGTTACTGGTGGGATTGGGGTAGCATGTTTGGGGGGATAGTGGAGGGAGATGATGGTAGAGCACAGGGAAGAGGGCAGTCACATCACAGATCAGGTGTAGGGGACAGCAATACACAAGAAGGAGGAGGGGGTGGAAGAACAAGGTAGATAGGGGAACACTGAGACAGGTTTGCATGGGCTAAATGGGACAGAGATAAAGAGTGATGCATGCTCAACCTTGGAACAACAGGGCTCTGTAATATAGAGATCGAGTCATAATCTGAAGAGGATTAATAATACTAAGATTCTTGACTGTCTTGTGAATATTGGTTTACCTTGTCTACTATTGTAAAACAGATCCTTGAGTAGCATAGAAAGAATGTCCAGAAACATGATTACAGAAAGGTTGCAAGCCCGTTTTAAGCCTATAACTGACTGGAATACATAAAAGGGGTTCTACAACTTGCCCAGTGAAATAGGCCTCTTGCAGAGTCTTTGCAGTGTATAGGACCTTAGTTGAAATCCTGAGTCCCATCCAAAACCTTCTGAGGTGGGACATTCTCACCTCAGGAGGACAAGCAGACCAGCTTGGAAAAGCTACAGTGACAGAAGATACATCTTCAAAGAAAGAGTCACAGGAAAAACCCAAAACAAAAATGTCAGTATGATTGGCTACTACGAGAATAAGCAAGTTGTTCGCCATCATGGAAAGCAATCAAGTACCTTTAGGACAAACCCCCCTCCAAGACTGAAACTCAAAGGGAACACATGAACAGGCATGTCAGCTTGCTGGCGACCACATTGGTCTACTGGTGAATGCAAGAGGGGGAAAGGCAGCAATGAAAAAATGGCCTGAGTTCAATCACATTCCATAGACTCCTGTTGACCTGAGGATGAGAGAGAGATGAGGAAGGGCTGGTTGGTCCAAAGTGTGGTGAGACCTGGGGATACCTGAGCCCATGGACATGGACATAGTCACAGAGGGCTAGAGATGAGAGTGAATCATCAGCTGATATGAAGTGAGGTGAGGTGCACAACAGGACCAAAATTGCAGATAGTACCCATGTGACCTAGCTTCAAAGGCCTGATAACCAGAACTTGACTAGAGGACATTAAAAAAAAAAAAAAAAGATAAAGGAAACAAAGGTAAATTGTTAAAATTTGATGAACGTGACCTTTTTTCATGGAAATTGTTGTTGTTGTTGTTGTCAGGTGATATCGAGTCGGAACCAGACTCAAAGCGACCCCATGCACAGCAGAACTAAACAATGTCTGATCCTGGGCCAACCTCACTAGTACTGCCACAGTTGACGCCATCAATAATGCCACCTGGCTGATCCATCTCATTGGGGGTCTTCCTCTCTTTCTCTTCCACCCTACCCGTATGACATCCTTCTCCAGTGACTGTTCCCTTCTGACAATATGTCCACAGCATGAAAG
>NW_006408519.1:12197633-12198711 GCF_000296735.1 Chrysochloris asiatica | reverse complement strand
AAGAAGAACAAAGTTGGAGGCCTCTCACTCCCTGATTTCAAAATTTACTACATTACTACAGTGTCCAAAACAGACTGGTACTGGTACAAAGAAAAATAGATAGATCAATGAAACAGAATTGAGAATCCAGAAACTAACCAATCCACATATAGCCAACTGATCTTTGACAAAAGGGCAAAGAACACTGAATGGGGAGGAGGAGCAGAATGGGAAATTGATATGCAAAAGATTGAAACAAGACCTTTATCTCACACCGTACGCAAAAACAAACTCAACATGGATTAAAGACCTAAATATGAATCCTAGAATTATAAAGGTCACCAATGAAAAAAATAGAGACAGATTTAAGGGCTTTAATAGAGGGCACACATAGACTACCAAACATTGCAAGAATTGCACAAACAGAAGAAGACAAAATATATGATTGGGACATACTAAAATTTAGAAATTTACGTGCATCAAAAGATTTCACCTAAAGAGTAAAAGGAAATCCACAGAAGGGGAAAGAAATCTTTTACGACATATCAGACAAGGGACTAATTTCTAAAATCTATAGGAAACTACAACACATCTACAAGAAAAAGAAAAATAACCCAATTCAAAAATGGGCACAGAACATGAGCAGACACTTCACCATGGAAGAGATTCAGGCAGCCGAAAACTTGAAGAAATGTTGATGATCATTAGCCATTGTTGTTGTTGTTGTTGTTGTTAAGTGCCATTGAGTTGGTAACCGACCTATGCACAGCAGAACAAAACACGGCCTGATCCTGGGCCAACCTCACTATCATTGCCACACTTGAGCCCATTGATGCTGCCACTTTGTCAATCCATCTCGCTGGGGGTCTTCATGTTTTTATCTGACCCTCAACCCAGCCAAACATGATATCCTTCTCCTGTGACTGTCCCTCCTGACAATATGTACAAAGTATGAAAGACGAAGCTTTGCCATCCTGGCCTCCAAGAAGCACTGTGGCTGGACTTCTTCCAACACAGATATGTTGGTTCCTTTGGTAGCCCATGGCACTTTCAATATTCTCCTCCAACACCATAACTCAAACACGCCAATTCTTCTATG
>NW_006408519.1:12193869-12196165 GCF_000296735.1 Chrysochloris asiatica | reverse complement strand
CCACAAGAAATATGAGACAGAACATGAGTAGATATATGCATCCCAGTGTTTACTGCAGCATTATTCACAATAGAAAAAAGATGAAGGCAGTCTAATTGCCCATCAATGGAAGAATAGATAAACAAACTTTGGTACATACATAAATGGAATATTATGCTACCTTGAAGAATAACAAGAAAGCTGCAAGCCACCACATAACATGGATGAACCTTGAGGACATTATGCTGAGTGAAATTAGTCAGTCACAAAAGGACAAATATTGCATAAGGCCATTATTATAAAAGCTTAAGAAAATATATCCACACTAAAAGGGGGAAAAAGCTCTTTGTTGGTTACCAGTAGACATGGAGTGGAAGGGGTGGGTGGGTTGATGGAGGGATTAGTATAGCTCAGGGTAGGGGATAGACACATCATAGTTCAGGTATTCAGGAGAGCAAGATACACAAAGGGGGAGGAGAATGGAAGAACAAGGGAGATAGGGGAACGGAACACTTAGGCAAGTTAACATGGCCTAAATGAGACAGAGGTAAATAGTGATGTATGCTCAAACTTGGAACAACAGGGCTCTATGATATAGGGACCAAGGCAGAGTCTGAATGGGTAAAAGAGGGGGGAATAACGTTAAGATATTTGACTGTCTTATGAATATTGGTTTCCCTTGTCTACTATTGTAAAATAGACATTTGAGTGGGATAGAAAGGAATATCGGGAAGCATGATTACAGAAAGCTTGTAAGCTCATCTTCAGCCTAACTGATTGGAGTACTTAAAAGTCTTTCTAGAACTTGCCCAGTGAAATAGGCTTCTTGCAGGTCCTTTATAGTATATAGGACCTTAGGTGGAATCCAGAGCCCCATCCAGAACTTTCAGAGGTGGGATAGTCCCACTTTAATGGACAGCCAGAAGTGTAGCTAGAGTGCTTCTTGGAGGCCAAGGTGACCAAACTTCATCTCTCATGCTTCGGACAAGCTATGGACAACATTGCAAAGTATGAGTACTCCAGAACACTTGATTGTGCTCATGAGAAACCTATAAATAGACTTAGAGGCAGTTTTTAGAACAGAAGAAGGTAACAGCAAATGGTTTAAACTTAGGAAAGGTGTGTGACAGGGTTATATTCTTTCACCATACTTACTCAAATTTTATGGCTGAGCAAATAATCCAAGGAGCTGGATTATCTGAAGCTAAAAGTGGCATCAGAATTGGAGGAAGACTCATTAACAATCTGTGATATGAAGATGATGCAACTTTGCTTGCTGAAAGTGAAGGGGACTTAAAATATTTACTGATGAAGACCAAAGACCACACAGAGCCTTTGGTAGGGATTGCATTTCAATGTAATGAAAACAAAAATCCTTACCACTGGACCAGTAAACAACATTCTTATCAATGGAGAAAATATTGAAGTTGTCAAAAGCGTCATTTTGTTCAGATCAACTATCAACACTCATGGAAGCAGCAGTCAAGAAATCAAACAACTTATTACATTAGGCAAATCTGCACCACAAGACCTTTTTAAGTTGTTGAATAGCAAAGATATCAATTTGAGGACTAAGATGCACCTTATGCAAGCCATAGTATATTCAATAGCCTCATATACATGTGAAAGTTGGACAGGGAATAAGGAAAACCAGAGAAGAATTGATGCATTTGAGTGATGTTGTTGGAGGAGGATACTGAAAATACCATGGACTGCCAAAAGAACAAATAGATCTGTGTTGAAAAAAGTACAGCCGGAGTGCTCTTTGGAAGCCAGGATGACCAGACTTCATCTCTCATACTTCGGACACATTGTCAAGAGGAACCAGTCACTGGAGAAGGGTATCATGTTTGGTACGGTGGATGGTAAGAGAAAATGAGGAGATGAATTGGCACTGTGGCCACATTAATGGTCTCAAAGGTAGAAACAATTATAAGGTTGGCCCAGGAGTGGGCCGTGTTACATTCTTTTGTGCACAGGGTCACTCTGAATCGGTACTGACTCGATGGCACCTAACAACAATAACAACATAAATGTGGACCTCCCTGGATTAAATACACAGGAAATAAATTGTTAGTATAAAGAGATAATGATGAAACTTAATATCATCTATCAGAAACAAGACCGAAGGCTAACAAAAGAACAAAACATTAATTGCCTATATGAAAGCTGAAGTTGAAATTTAAACAAATTAAAACAAGTACAGGAGAGCCAAAATACAACCCTAATTTATATCCTATATTTATAGACCATGTCAAGAATAAATTTGAAGCATTGAACATTAAAGTAAAGACAAACTGTGGTAACATCATAGATA
>NW_006408519.1:12189051-12193514 GCF_000296735.1 Chrysochloris asiatica | reverse complement strand
AAGCAAACATTATTATGAAATGTGCAAAACATGGAATTAGAATACCAAAAGGGAAGAACATTCATATAATTTCTCAAAATTAAAAAAAAAAAAAAGCTGAAGAAAATTTTCAAGACTCGAGTTCTAATATTGAAAGATACAGGAAGCATGAAAAGAAAATGGAAGAAATACAGAGTCAATGTATCGAAAACAATTGGTCAATGTTCAATCATTTCAAGAGGTAGCAAGGGATCAAGAACTGAGTCTATTGAAGGAAGAAGTCCAAGAAGTATTGCAATACTGAAGGCACTGATGAAAAATAAGACTTAAGGAATTAAAAGAATATCAACTGAGATGTTGCAACAAACAGATGTTTGTTCATTACTCTATGTCAAGAAATTTGAAAGACAATTACCTGGCCAACCGACTGGAAAAGATCCATATTCATGCCCATTCCAAAGAAAGGTGTCCAAACATAATACAGAAATTGTGGAACAATATCATTGTTGTTGATAAGTGCCATCTAGTCAATTCCTACTCATAACAACCCAATACAGAGCTTCCAAGAAGTGGCTGGTAGGTTTGATCCATTGGTTTTGTGGTTAGCAGTCCAGTGATTATCCTACAGCACCACACCAGGACTCCATTAGTATCATATGCAGTAACATTTTGATGAAGATAATTCAAAAATGGCAAGAAACTGAAAGAAATTCAAGCCAGACTCAGAAGAGGAGGATATCATTGCTGATGACAGAGGAACCTTGGTAAAAAACATAAAAGATATTTACCTGTGTTTTACTGACTATGCAAAGGCATTTGTCTGGATAGACTCAATAGCTTTACCATAGTTTTATGTCAGTGTTGCAGGAAACCCATTGTCACTGACTTAATTCTAAATCATAGTGTTTCTATAAAACAGAGTAGAAATTTTCTACTGTTTCCAAGACTGTACAATTTTATGGACACAGACTACCACCTCTTCTCCTACAGCATGACTAGTGGGTTCACACCAACACCCACTCAGTAAACACATTAATAACCACTGAGTCATCAGGTCACCTAGTGCTGTAGTTGTTCAGTGGCATCAACTTGGTTCTGACTCACAGTGACCCTGTATAGAATTTCTGAGGAACAGTTATGGTAGTTTTGAACTGCTGACCTTGCAGTTAACAGTGAAGTAAGTGCCTATCCTACAGCACCACACCAGGGTGTTGTAGTATAAGGAGATAAATGTCCCTTACGTCTAGTTGTTTTTATTATTAGAAAATCATTTTATCACCTCCATCTCTGTAGACTTTACAAAAAAAAATTTTCATGCATGAAGATTTTTTTTCTTCTATTTGCTTCTTTTCAGATTCCTTTCTAATTTTAACAAGATTGTAAATATAAGTACATTATATAAACCTTAAGACTGACATAGCAAATTTCCTATCTTCATTTGCCTGTTTCAAAGGTGAACTAATGTCTAGATTCAGATGAGGGCAGGCTGTAATACAAAGAAAAAGGCATAGGCAGAAGTGGAAATGGAAACCCAGCGTGAAGGATAATGAGCACTGGCAAGATTGAGCCAGCCTTTCTGGCTCAGAGACAGCTATGAGGAAATAGAATTGCTATGAGCTGTGGTCTATGAAGTCGATTATAGAGGACAAGTAAATCTGTCAGTGGTAGAAAAGTCATCTGATAAGAGTGAAAGAATAAAATAAGGTAAAAAATAAAACTGAGGCCTGGTAAGAGTATTCTTTTTGGTCCCCAAAATAAAGTTCAGTCTAAAAAATGCACTCAGGACTATGCAATTTTGTTCACAAACTTAGAGAAATCATAATGTTACTATAGATCTTCCTACTCATGTATGCCCAGGTCAGAGATCCTATTATGGACTCAACATACTAAACCAACCCAATCACTTCATTTCTTCAGATGATAACATTTCAAAATAAGGTAATGTACAATAAAAATAAAAACAGGCACAGATTATAACAAGGAAACCAGTTTCATTGAAGGATTCTATAAAGTATGGGAAACTCTGAAATGCTTGAACATATAATCAAAGAACAAAGAGTTTAACATAATACTATAAATATAAAACATAAAATGTGTTTTAGGAAAAATATAGTAGCATAATTGCTTCATTAATATTGACTAAATTACATTTAAAATGCTAAGAATTTGCATTTGATTATTTTTGAAGCACTTTTAATGCTGTTTTTGTTTGTTTGCTTGCTTTTGTCTGAATCTTATTTTACAATTGATCTGAAAAAAATAACCTTGTCAGGAACAATGACCCAGGGCACAAAAAACATCTATCATCTTCCCACACAATCTGAAGCAGCTCTTTGGGGGATGTCATTGAACATATCACACTCAGTTAGCTGAATGACTGACTGGGTGACAAGGGTTCTTTTGAGGCCATTGCTGTGGTGTTCTAGAAGCTTCGTCTTTTCAGTGAGTCATTGCAACTATCAATTCACTATTCAGAAAAGCAGTTGCACTTAGGAAAATGGATTTTTTTAGTCAAAGATACAAGAAAAATCTATATTAGTCTTATATCATCAACATTTTCTTATAATTCCAAAGGAAAGTTTAGATTGAAACATAATTTACTAAAAATGGCAAAATAAATTAATTAGTCCTGTTAGTTTGTTGTTAGGTACCATAGCAACCCTATATATAACATTATGAAACACTGCCCAGTCTTCTGAAACCCCTGCAATGTTTATGTTTGAGTCTGTTGTGACTTCCACTGTGTTAGTTCTTCTTGTCGAGGAATGGGTTGACAGGAGAACATGTAAGACATCGTGTAAGGTCACGGAATAAAAATTGTTAAGGAATCATTTTGGAAACGAGTCTATTCTCAAAGTATGTCTGTCACAGTAACCTTCCTCTCACTCCCATAAATATACAGCTGCTGAAAACCAGTAAGTTTGTAACTCCTGAAAAGAATAGGTACACTATAATTTATATTTGTTGTTAGGTGCCATCGAGTTAGTACCGACTCATAGCAACCTTATGCACAGCATAAGGAAACACTGCCCGATCCTGGGCCAACCTCACTACTGTTGCCATGCTTGAGTCCATCGATGCTGCCACTTGGCCAATCCATCTCATTGGGGGTCTCCTCTTTTTCTCTGACCCTCCACCTTACCAAACATGGTATCCTTCTCTAGTACTGGTCCCTCCTGACATATATAATTGTCCTTTAAAAATGAGGAACAATGCTGGGGATGAAAAGATGTAATGAATTTAAATAAATCCCCCTGCCTGTGCAGAATTACTCTCTCCAATACACTTTGTAACGTTCATCCAGCCTGGTTATAAATGTCTCCAGGGATTTCATTAGATGTATTTTAAAAAGAGAAAAAAAAAATAATTTCCCCTAGCTTGCTAACCATAATGACTTATAATAAGGGTGGTATAACAGCCAGAATAATATTTCCATTAATTTTTGTCTATTTAAGATAATCATATAGTAGTAGTTTCTTAAATGCAGGTATTTTAATCATTTTATTTACTGGTATTGCATATTATATGGAAAAATTCAGAAAAGAATGGATCTCTTTTCTGATTCTAAATGGCAGCCAGCTAGATATGTAATTATTATAAATGACATTCATACTAAGTTGCAGGCAGGTAAAAGTTTTGTTGAACATTCACAGAATAAATGGCCCAATAAAAAGCTATATTAGAAAAGTTGCTGTCTTAAATCAATCTATCGTAGAATCGTTTCATTTCAAGAGATGTATTGAATTTTAAGAAAAGCAAGAAAACCTCAAGGGAAGACATACATCAACGTTATTCTCTTCTTACATACTAAATGTTAGGAAGATTTCAGCTCACACTTTCCTTTGCGTTGATTGAGAATAGAAGAGTTCTCCTATAACCACTCTAATTCCAATTCATTTCTCAAGACAATACTTCACTGAGACTTGGCTTCAAAAGTTGCAAATCAAAGAAAGTGAGAGATATTTTAAGGGCAATTTTTATGATTAAAGGAGAAAATGTATGAGAATATGCTAGCACAACATAAGAAAATTACACTGAATTAGATTGACTTTGGAGTTAAACATCATTTAAATCCTAGTTCTGTAACTTTCCTATGAGTTTATGAGTTATGTGTTACAATGACTAATAGCAGCAGACGGGTTCAAGGTTACTTTTCCCACACTTACTAGCTGTAAGATTTGGGACAAGATATTTAACATCATTATAATGTGATTTTTCTTTTTGTAAAATGGGAATAATAATACTTTAAATTTCTGTGAAAAGTAAATGGTATAATATATTTAAAGCACTAAGAAGAATACTTATCGTGAAATAAGAGCATCATATATATAACAAATTATGTCGTGTGTCTACTATTAACAAGGAACTCTTCTTAGGGCTGGAGAAATACCAGTGATCAAAACATAGTAAGACAACATTTAAAAAAATAATAAAGATAGTTTTGTTAGATAATAACTAGTATGGACCTCGCCAGATGGAACACA